>NW_027364726.1:0-184059 GCF_046119375.1 Phyllobates terribilis
CAATGCGGAGAAATTACTGTTTGTGCATTTACAATATTCATTGATTTTTGCCATTGAAAAACGTCCAGAAATGATTGAAGCTACTAACTGAATGAAAGGAGCTGGCATCTCACTCTCTTTGAATCTTCTTTATCATGCTAAGAGGAGCAGGAAAAAGCAAAAAATTTCAGAATTGCACCTTGCAATGCGGAGAAATTACTGTTTGTGCATTTACAATATTCATTGATTTTTGCCATTGAAAAACATCATGTTATTCATATACCAGAAATGTTTGAAGCTACTGACTGAATGAAAGGAGCTGGCATCTCACTCTCTTTGAATCTTCTTTATCATGCTAAGAGGAGCAGGAAAAAGCAAAAAATTTCAGAATTGCACCTTGCAATGTGGAGAAATTACTGTTTGTGCATTTACAATATTCATTGATTTTTGCCATTGAAAAACATCATGTTATTCATATACCAGAAATGTTTGAAGCTACTGACTGAATGAAAGGAGCTGGCATCTCACTCTCTTTGAATCTTCTTTATCATGCTAAGAGGAGCAGGAAAAAGCAAAAAATTTCAGAATTGCACCTTGCAATGTGGAGAAATTACTGTTTGTGCATTTACAATATTCATTGATTTTTACCATTGAAAAACGTCCAGAAATGATTGAAGCTACTGACTGAATGAAAGTAGCTGGCATCTCACTCTCTTTGAATCTTCTTTATCATGCTAAGAGGAGCAGGAAAAAGCAAAAAATTTCAGACTTGCACCTTGCAATGCGGAGAAATTACTGTTTGTGCATTTACAATATTCATTGATTTTTGCCATTGAAAAACATCATGTTATTCATATACCAGAAATGTTTGAAGCTACTGACTGAATGAAAGGAGCTGGCATCTCACTCTCTTTGAATCTTCTTTATCATGCTAAGAGGAGCAGGAAAAAGCAAAAAAATTCAGAATTGCACCTTGCAATGTGGAGAAATTACTGTTTGTGCATTTACAATATTCATTGATTTTTACCATTGAAAAACGTCCAGAAATGATTGAAGCTACTGACTGAATGAAAGTAGCTGGCATCTCACTCTCTTTGAATCTTCTTTATCATGCTAAGAGGAGCAGGAAAAAGCAAAAAATTTCAGACTTGCACCTTGCAATGCGGAGAAATTACTGTTTGTGCATTTACAATATTCATTGATTTTTGCCATTGAAAAACATCATGTTATTCATATACCAGAAATGTTTGAAGCTACTGACTGAATCAAAGGAGCTGGCATCTCACTCTCTTTGAATCTTCTTTATCATGCTAAGAGGAGCAGGAAAAAGCAAAAAAATTCAGAATTGCACCTTGCAATGCGGAGAAATTACTGTTTGTGCATTTACAATATTCATTGATTTTTGCCATTGAAAAACGTCCAGAAATGATTGAAGCTACTGACTGAATGAAAGGAGCTGGCATCTCACTCTCTTTGAATCTTCTTTATCATGCTAAGAGGAGCAGGAAAAAGCAAAAAATTTCAGAATTGCACCTTGCAATGCGGAGAAATTACTGTTTGTGCATATACAATATTCATTGATTTTTGCCATTGAAAAACGTCCAGAAATGATTGAAGCTACTGATTGAATGAAAGGAGCTGGCATCTCACTCTCTTTGAATCTTCTTTATCATGCTAAGAGGAGCAGGAAAAAGCAAAAAATTTCAGAATTGCACCTTGCAATGCGGAGAAATTACTGTTTGTGCATTTACAATATTCATTGATTTTTGCCATTGAAAAACATGTTATTCATATACCAGAAATGTTTGAAGCTACTGACTGAATGAAAGGAGCTGGCACCTCACTCTCTTTGAATCTTCTTTATCATGCTAAGAGGAGCGGGAAAAAGCAAAAAATTTCAGAATTGCACCTTGCAATGCGGAGAAATTACTGTTTGTGCATTTACAATATTCATTGATTTTTGCCATTGAAAAACGTCCAGAAATGATTGAAGGTACTGACTGAATGAAAGGAGCTGGCATCTCACTCTCTTTGAATCTTCTTTATCATGCTAAGAGGAGCAGGAAAAAGCAAAAAATTTCAGAATTGCACCTTGCAATGCGGAGAAATTACTGTTTGTGCATTTACAATATTCATTGATTTTTGCCATTGAAAAACGTCCAGAAATGATTGAAGCTACTGACTGAATGAAAGGAGCTGGCATCTCACTCTCTTTGAATCTTCTTTATCATGCTAAGAGGAGCAGGAAAAAGCAAAAAATTTCAGAATTGCACCTTGCAATGCGGAGAAATTACTGTTTGTGCATTTACAATATTCATTGATTTTTGCCATTGAAAAACATCATGTTATTCATATACCAGAAATGTTTGAAGCTACTGACTGAATGAAAGGAGTTGGCATCTCACTCTCTTTGAATCTTCTTTATCATGCTAAGAGGAGCAGGAAAAAGCAAAAAATTTCAGAATTGCACCTTGCAATGCGGAGAAATTACTGTTTGTGCATTTACAATATTCATTGATTTTTGCCATTGAAAAACATCATGTTATTCATATACCAGAAATGTTTGAAGCTACTGACTGAATGAAAGGAGCAGGCATCTCACTCTCTTTGAATCTTCTTTATCATGCTAAGAGGAGCAGGAAAAAGCAAAAAATTTTAGAATTGCACATTGCAATGTGGAGAAATTACTGTTTGTGCATTTACAATATTCATTGATTTTTACCATTGAAAAACGTCCAGAAATGATTGAAGCTACTGACTGAATGAAAGTAGCTGGCATCTCACTCTCTTTGAATCTTCTTTATCATGCTAAGAGGAGCAGGAAAAAGCAAAAAATTTCAGACTTGCACCTTGCAATGCGGAGAAATTACTGTTTGTGCATTTACAATATTCATTGATTTTTGCCATTGAAAAACATCATGTTATTCATATACCAGAAATGTTTGAAGCTACTGACTGAATGAAAGGAGCTGGCATCTCACTCTCTTTGAATCTTCTTTATCATGCTAAGAGGAGCAGGAAAAAGCAAAAAATTTCAGAATTGCACCTTGCAATGCGGAGAAATTACTGTTTGTGCATTTACAATATTCATTGATTTTTGCCATTGAAAAACGTCCAGAAATGATTGAAGCTACTGACTGAATGAAAGGAGCTGGCATCTCACTCTCTTTGAATCCTCTTTATCATGCTAAGAGGAGCAGGAAAAAGCAAAAAATTTCAGAATTGCACCTTGCAATGCGGAGAAATTACTGTTTGTGCATTTACAATATTCATTGATTTTTGCCATTGAAAAACGTCCAGAAATGATTGAAGCTACTGACTGAATGAAAGGAGCTGGCATCTCACTCTCTTTGAATCTTCTTTATCATGCTAAGAGGAGCAGGAAAAAGCAAAAAATTTCAGAATTGCACCTTGCAATGCGGAGAAATTACTGTTTGTGCATTTACAATATTCATTGATTTTTGCCATTGAAAAACATCATGTTATTCATATACCAGAAATGTTTGAAGCTACTGACTGAATGAAAGGAGCTGACATCTCACTCTCTTTGAATCTTCTTTATCATGCTAAGAGGAGCAGGAAAAAGCAAAAAATTTCAGAATTGCACCTTGCAATGCGGAGAAATTACTGTTTGTGCATTTACAATATTCATTGATTTTTGCCATTGAAAAACGTCCAGAAATGATTGAAGCTACTGACTGAATGAAAGGAGCTGGCATCTCACTCTCTTTGAATCTTCTTTATCATGCTAAGAGGAGCAGGAAAAAGCAAAAAATTTCAGAATTGCACCTTGCAATGCGGAGAAATTACTGTTTGTGCATTTACAATATTCATTGATTTTTGCCATTGAAAAACATCATGTTATTCATATACCAGAAATGTTTGAAGCTACTGACTGAATGAAAGGAGCTGGCATCTCACTCTCTTTGAATCTTCTTTATCATGCTAAGAGGAGCAGGAAAAAGCAAAAAATTTCAGAATTGCACCTTGCAATGTGGAGAAATTACTGTTTGTGCATTTACAATATTCATTGATTTTTACCATTGAAAAACGTCCAGAAATGATTGAAGCTACTGACTGAATGAAAGTAGCTGGCATCTCACTCTCTTTGAATCTTCTTTATCATGCTAAGAGGAGCAGGAAAAAGCAAAAAATTTCAGACTTGCACCTTGCAATGCGGAGAAATTACTGTTTGTGCATTTACAATATTCATTGATTTTTGCCATTGAAAAACATCATGTTATTCATATACCAGAAATGTTTGAAGCTACTGACTGAATGAAAGGAGCTGGCATCTCACTCTCTTTGAATCTTCTTTATCATGCTAAGAGGAGCAGGAAAAAGCAAAAAATTTCAGAATTGCACCTTGCAATGTGGAGAAATTACTGTTTGTGCATTTACAATATTCATTGATTTTTACCATTGAAAAACGTCCAGAAATGATTGAAGCTACTGACTGAATGAAAGTAGCTGGCATCTCACTCTCTTTGAATCTTCTTTATCATGCTAAGAGGAGCAGGAAAAAGCAAAAAATTTCAGACTTGCACCTTGCAATGCGGAGAAATTACTGTTTGTGCATTTACAATATTCATTGATTTTTGCCATTGAAAAACATCATGTTATTCATATACCAGAAATGTTTGAAGCTACTGACTGAATCAAAGGAGCTGGCATCTCACTCTCTTTGAATCTTCTTTATCATGCTAAGAGGAGCAGGAAAAAGCAAAAAATTTCAGAATTGCACCTTGCAATGCGGAGAAATTACTGTTTGTGCATTTACAATATTCATTGATTTTTGCCATTGAAAAACGTCCAGAAATGATTGAAGCTACTGACTGAATGAAAGGAGCTGGCATCTCACTCTCTTTGAATCTTCTTTATCATGCTAAGAGGAGCAGGAAAAAGCAAAAAATTTCAGAATTGCACCTTGCAATGCGGAGAAATTACTGTTTGTGCATTTACAATATTCATTGATTTTTGCCATTGAAAAACGTCCAGAAATGATTGAAGCTACTGACTGAATGAAAGGAGCTGGCATCTCACTCTCTTTGAATCTTCTTTATCATGCTAAGAGGAGCAGGAAAAAGCAAAAAATTTCAGAATTGCACCTTGCAATGCGGAGAAATTACTGTTTGTGCATTTACAATATTCATTGATTTTTGCCATTGAAAAACATGTTATTCATATACCAGAAATGTTTGAAGCTACTGACTGAATGAAAGGAGCTGGCACCTCACTCTCTTTGAATCTTCTTTATCATGCTAAGAGGAGCGGGAAAAAGCAAAAAATTTCAGAATTGCACCTTGCAATGCGGAGAAATTACTGTTTGTGCATTTACAATATTCATTGATTTTTGCCATTGAAAAACGTCCAGAAATGATTGAAGCTACTGACTGAATGAAAGGAGCTGGCATCTCACTCTCTTTGAATCTTCTTTATCATGCTAAGAGGAGCAGGAAAAAGCAAAAAATTTCAGAATTGCACCTTGCAATGCGGAGAAATTACTGTTTGTGCATTTACAATATTCATTGATTTTTGCCATTGAAAAACATCATGTTATTCATATACCAGAAATGTTTGAAGCTACTGACTGAATGAAAGGAGCTGACATCTCACTCTCTTTGAATCTTCTTTATCATGCTAAGAGGAGCAGGAAAAAGCAAAAAATTTCAGAATTGCACCTTGCAATGCGGAGAAATTACTGTTTGTGCATTTACAATATTCATTGATTTTTGCCATTGAAAAACGTCCAGAAATGATTGAAGCTACTGACTGAATGAAAGGAGCTGGCATCTCACTCTCTTTGAATCTTCTTTATCATGCTAAGAGGAGCAGGAAAAAGCAAAAAATTTCAGAATTGCACCTTGCAATGCGGAGAAATTACTGTTTGTGCATTTACAATATTCATTGATTTTTGCCATTGAAAAACATCATGTTATTCATATACCAGAAATGTTTGAAGCTACTGACTGAATGAAAGGAGCTGGCATCTCACTCTCTTTGAATCTTCTTTATCATGCTAAGAGGAGCAGGAAAAAGCAAAAAATTTCAGAATTGCACCTTGCAATGTGGAGAAATTACTGTTTGTGCATTTACAATATTCATTGATTTTTGCCATTGAAAAACATCATGTTATTCATATACCAGAAATGTTTGAAGCTACTGACTGAATGAAAGGAGCTGACATCTCACTCTCTTTGAATCTTCTTTATCATGCTAAGAGGAGCAGGAAAAAGCAAAAAATTTCAGAATTGCACCTTGCAATGCGGAGAAATTAATGTTTGTGCATTTACAATATTCATTGATTTTTGCCATTGAAAAACGTCCAGAAATGATTGAAGCTACTAACTGAATGAAAGGAGCTGGCATCTCACTCTCTTTGAATCTTCTTTATCATGCTAAGAGGAGCAGGAAAAAGCAAAAAATTTCAGAATTGCACCTTGCAATGCGGAGAAATTACTGTTTGTGCATTTACAATATTCATTGATTTTTGCCATTGAAAAACATCATGTTATTCATATACCAGAAATGTTTGAAGCTACTGACTGAATGAAAGGAGCTGGCATCTCACTCTCTTTGAATCTTCTTTATCATGCTAAGAGGAGCAGGAAAAAGCAAAAAATTTCAGAATTGCACCTTGCAATGTGGAGAAATTACTGTTTGTGCATTTACAATATTCATTGATTTTTGCCATTGAAAAACATCATGTTATTCATATACCAGAAATGTTTGAAGCTACTGACTGAATGAAAGGAGCTGGCATCTCACTCTCTTTGAATATTCTTTATCATGCTAAGAGGAGCAGGAAAAAGCAAAAAATTTCAGAATTGCACCTTGCAATGTGGAGAAATTACTGTTTGTGCATTTACAATATTCATTGATTTTTACCATTGAAAAACGTCCAGAAATGATTGAAGCTACTGACTGAATGAAAGTAGCTGGCATCTCACTCTCTTTGAATCTTCTTTATCATGCTAAGAGGAGCAGGAAAAAGCAAAAAATTTCAGACTTGCACCTTGCAATGCGGAGAAATTACTGTTTGTGCATTTACAATATTCATTGATTTTTGCCATTGAAAAACATCATGTTATTCATATACCAGAAATGTTTGAAGCTACTGACTGAATGAAAGGAGCTGGCATCTCACTCTCTTTGAATCTTCTTTATCATGCTAAGAGGAGCAGGAAAAAGCAAAAAAATTCAGAATTGCACCTTGCAATGTGGAGAAATTACTGTTTGTGCATTTACAATATTCATTGATTTTTACCATTGAAAAACGTCCAGAAATGATTGAAGCTACTGACTGAATGAAAGTAGCTGGCATCTCACTCTCTTTGAATCTTCTTTATCATGCTAAGAGGAGCAGGAAAAAGCAAAAAATTTCAGACTTGCACCTTGCAATGCGGAGAAATTACTGTTTGTGCATTTACAATATTCATTGATTTTTGCCATTGAAAAACATCATGTTATTCATATACCAGAAATGTTTGAAGCTACTGACTGAATCAAAGGAGCTGGCATCTCACTCTCTTTGAATCTTCTTTATCATGCTAAGAGGAGCAGGAAAAAGCAAAAAAATTCAGAATTGCACCTTGCAATGCGGAGAAATTACTGTTTGTGCATTTACAATATTCATTGATTTTTGCCATTGAAAAACGTCCAGAAATGATTGAAGCTACTGACTGAATGAAAGGAGCTGGCATCTCACTCTCTTTGAATCTTCTTTATCATGCTAAGAGGAGCAGGAAAAAGCAAAAAATTTCAGAATTGCACCTTGCAATGCGGAGAAATTACTGTTTGTGCATATACAATATTCATTGATTTTTGCCATTGAAAAACGTCCAGAAATGATTGAAGCTACTGATTGAATGAAAGGAGCTGGCATCTCACTCTCTTTGAATCTTCTTTATCATGCTAAGAGGAGCAGGAAAAAGCAAAAAATTTCAGAATTGCACCTTGCAATGCGGAGAAATTACTGTTTGTGCATTTACAATATTCATTGATTTTTGCCATTGAAAAACATGTTATTCATATACCAGAAATGTTTGAAGCTACTGACTGAATGAAAGGAGCTGGCACCTCACTCTCTTTGAATCTTCTTTATCATGCTAAGAGGAGCGGGAAAAAGCAAAAAATTTCAGAATTGCACCTTGCAATGCGGAGAAATTACTGTTTGTGCATTTACAATATTCATTGATTTTTGCCATTGAAAAACGTCCAGAAATGATTGAAGGTACTGACTGAATGAAAGGAGCTGGCATCTCACTCTCTTTGAATCTTCTTTATCATGCTAAGAGGAGCAGGAAAAAGCAAAAAATTTCAGAATTGCACCTTGCAATGCGGAGAAATTACTGTTTGTGCATTTACAATATTCATTGATTTTTGCCATTGAAAAACGTCCAGAAATGATTGAAGCTACTGACTGAATGAAAGGAGCTGGCATCTCACTCTCTTTGAATCTTCTTTATCATGCTAAGAGGAGCAGGAAAAAGCAAAAAATTTCAGAATTGCACCTTGCAATGCGGAGAAATTACTGTTTGTGCATTTACAATATTCATTGATTTTTGCCATTGAAAAACATCATGTTATTCATATACCAGAAATGTTTGAAGCTACTGACTGAATGAAAGGAGTTGGCATCTCACTCTCTTTGAATCTTCTTTATCATGCTAAGAGGAGCAGGAAAAAGCAAAAAATTTCAGAATTGCACCTTGCAATGCGGAGAAATTACTGTTTGTGCATTTACAATATTCATTGATTTTTGCCATTGAAAAACATCATGTTATTCATATACCAGAAATGTTTGAAGCTACTGACTGAATGAAAGGAGCTGGCATCTCACTCTCTTTGAATCTTCTTTATCATGCTAAGAGGAGCAGGAAAAAGCAAAAAATTTCAGAATTGCACCTTGCAATGTGGAGAAATTACTGTTTGTGCATTTACAATATTCATTGATTTTTACCATTGAAAAACGTCCAGAAATGATTGAAGCTACTGACTGAATGAAAGTAGCTGGCATCTCACTCTCTTTGAATCTTCTTTATCATGCTAAGAGGAGCAGGAAAAAGCAAAAAATTTCAGACTTGCACCTTGCAATGCGGAGAAATTACTGTTTGTGCATTTACAATATTCATTGATTTTTGCCATTGAAAAACATCATGTTATTCATATACCAGAAATGTTTGAAGCTACTGACTGAATGAAAGGAGCTGGCATCTCACTCTCTTTGAATCTTCTTTATCATGCTAAGAGGAGCAGGAAAAAGCAAAAAAATTCAGAATTGCACCTTGCAATGTGGAGAAATTACTGTTTGTGCATTTACAATATTCATTGATTTTTACCATTGAAAAACGTCCAGAAATGATTGAAGCTACTGACTGAATGAAAGTAGCTGGCATCTCACTCTCTTTGAATCTTCTTTATCATGCTAAGAGGAGCAGGAAAAAGCAAAAAATTTCAGACTTGCACCTTGCAATGCGGAGAAATTACTGTTTGTGCATTTACAATATTCATTGATTTTTGCCATTGAAAAACATCATGTTATTCATATACCAGAAATGTTTGAAGCTACTGACTGAATCAAAGGAGCTGGCATCTCACTCTCTTTGAATCTTCTTTATCATGCTAAGAGGAGCAGGAAAAAGCAAAAAAATTCAGAATTGCACCTTGCAATGCGGAGAAATTACTGTTTGTGCATTTACAATATTCATTGATTTTTGCCATTGAAAAACGTCCAGAAATGATTGAAGCTACTGACTGAATGAAAGGAGCTGGCATCTCACTCTCTTTGAATCTTCTTTATCATGCTAAGAGGAGCAGGAAAAAGCAAAAAATTTCAGAATTGCACCTTGCAATGCGGAGAAATTACTGTTTGTGCATATACAATATTCATTGATTTTTGCCATTGAAAAACGTCCAGAAATGATTGAAGCTACTGATTGAATGAAAGGAGCTGGCATCTCACTCTCTTTGAATCTTCTTTATCATGCTAAGAGGAGCAGGAAAAAGCAAAAAATTTCAGAATTGCACCTTGCAATGCGGAGAAATTACTGTTTGTGCATTTACAATATTCATTGATTTTTGCCATTGAAAAACATGTTATTCATATACCAGAAATGTTTGAAGCTACTGACTGAATGAAAGGAGCTGGCACCTCACTCTCTTTGAATCTTCTTTATCATGCTAAGAGGAGCGGGAAAAAGCAAAAAATTTCAGAATTGCACCTTGCAATGCGGAGAAATTACTGTTTGTGCATTTACAATATTCATTGATTTTTGCCATTGAAAAACGTCCAGAAATGATTGAAGGTACTGACTGAATGAAAGGAGCTGGCATCTCACTCTCTTTGAATCTTCTTTATCATGCTAAGAGGAGCAGGAAAAAGCAAAAAATTTCAGAATTGCACCTTGCAATGCGGAGAAATTACTGTTTGTGCATTTACAATATTCATTGATTTTTGCCATTGAAAAACGTCCAGAAATGATTGAAGCTACTGACTGAATGAAAGGAGCTGGCATCTCACTCTCTTTGAATCTTCTTTATCATGCTAAGAGGAGCAGGAAAAAGCAAAAAATTTCAGAATTGCACCTTGCAATGCGGAGAAATTACTGTTTGTGCATTTACAATATTCATTGATTTTTGCCATTGAAAAACATCATGTTATTCATATACCAGAAATGTTTGAAGCTACTGACTGAATGAAAGGAGTTGGCATCTCACTCTCTTTGAATCTTCTTTATCATGCTAAGAGGAGCAGGAAAAAGCAAAAAATTTCAGAATTGCACCTTGCAATGCGGAGAAATTACTGTTTGTGCATTTACAATATTCATTGATTTTTGCCATTGAAAAACATCATGTTATTCATATACCAGAAATGTTTGAAGCTACTGACTGAATGAAAGGAGCAGGCATCTCACTCTCTTTGAATCTTCTTTATCATGCTAAGAGGAGCAGGAAAAAGCAAAAAATTTTAGAATTGCACATTGCAATGTGGAGAAATTACTGTTTGTGCATTTACAATATTCATTGATTTTTACCATTGAAAAACGTCCAGAAATGATTGAAGCTACTGACTGAATGAAAGTAGCTGGCATCTCACTCTCTTTGAATCTTCTTTATCATGCTAAGAGGAGCAGGAAAAAGCAAAAAATTTCAGACTTGCACCTTGCAATGCGGAGAAATTACTGTTTGTGCATTTACAATATTCATTGATTTTTGCCATTGAAAAACATCATGTTATTCATATACCAGAAATGTTTGAAGCTACTGACTGAATGAAAGGAGCTGGCATCTCACTCTCTTTGAATCTTCTTTATCATGCTAAGAGGAGCAGGAAAAAGCAAAAAATTTCAGAATTGCACCTTGCAATGCGGAGAAATTACTGTTTGTGCATTTACAATATTCATTGATTTTTGCCATTGAAAAACGTCCAGAAATGATTGAAGCTACTGACTGAATGAAAGGAGCTGGCATCTCACTCTCTTTGAATCCTCTTTATCATGCTAAGAGGAGCAGGAAAAAGCAAAAAATTTCAGAATTGCACCTTGCAATGCGGAGAAATTACTGTTTGTGCATTTACAATATTCATTGATTTTTGCCATTGAAAAACGTCCAGAAATGATTGAAGCTACTGACTGAATGAAAGGAGCTGGCATCTCACTCTCTTTGAATCTTCTTTATCATGCTAAGAGGAGCAGGAAAAAGCAAAAAATTTCAGAATTGCACCTTGCAATGCGGAGAAATTACTGTTTGTGCATTTACAATATTCATTGATTTTTGCCATTGAAAAACATCATGTTATTCATATACCAGAAATGTTTGAAGCTACTGACTGAATGAAAGGAGCTGACATCTCACTCTCTTTGAATCTTCTTTATCATGCTAAGAGGAGCAGGAAAAAGCAAAAAATTTCAGAATTGCACCTTGCAATGCGGAGAAATTACTGTTTGTGCATTTACAATATTCATTGATTTTTGCCATTGAAAAACGTCCAGAAATGATTGAAGCTACTGACTGAATGAAAGGAGCTGGCATCTCACTCTCTTTGAATCTTCTTTATCATGCTAAGAGGAGCAGGAAAAAGCAAAAAATTTCAGAATTGCACCTTGCAATGCGGAGAAATTACTGTTTGTGCATTTACAATATTCATTGATTTTTGCCATTGAAAAACATCATGTTATTCATATACCAGAAATGTTTGAAGCTACTGACTGAATGAAAGGAGCTGGCATCTCACTCTCTTTGAATCTTCTTTATCATGCTAAGAGGAGCAGGAAAAAGCAAAAAATTTCAGAATTGCACCTTGCAATGTGGAGAAATTACTGTTTGTGCATTTACAATATTCATTGATTTTTACCATTGAAAAACGTCCAGAAATGATTGAAGCTACTGACTGAATGAAAGTAGCTGGCATCTCACTCTCTTTGAATCTTCTTTATCATGCTAAGAGGAGCAGGAAAAAGCAAAAAATTTCAGACTTGCACCTTGCAATGCGGAGAAATTACTGTTTGTGCATTTACAATATTCATTGATTTTTGCCATTGAAAAACATCATGTTATTCATATACCAGAAATGTTTGAAGCTACTGACTGAATGAAAGGAGCTGGCATCTCACTCTCTTTGAATCTTCTTTATCATGCTAAGAGGAGCAGGAAAAAGCAAAAAATTTCAGAATTGCACCTTGCAATGTGGAGAAATTACTGTTTGTGCATTTACAATATTCATTGATTTTTACCATTGAAAAACGTCCAGAAATGATTGAAGCTACTGACTGAATGAAAGTAGCTGGCATCTCACTCTCTTTGAATCTTCTTTATCATGCTAAGAGGAGCAGGAAAAAGCAAAAAATTTCAGACTTGCACCTTGCAATGCGGAGAAATTACTGTTTGTGCATTTACAATATTCATTGATTTTTGCCATTGAAAAACATCATGTTATTCATATACCAGAAATGTTTGAAGCTACTGACTGAATCAAAGGAGCTGGCATCTCACTCTCTTTGAATCTTCTTTATCATGCTAAGAGGAGCAGGAAAAAGCAAAAAATTTCAGAATTGCACCTTGCAATGCGGAGAAATTAATGTTTGTGCATTTACAATATTCATTGATTTTTGCCATTGAAAAACGTCCAGAAATGATTGAAGCTACTAACTGAATGAAAGGAGCTGGCATCTCACTCTCTTTGAATCTTCTTTATCATGCTAAGAGGAGCAGGAAAAAGCAAAAAATTTCAGAATTGCACCTTGCAATGCGGAGAAATTACTGTTTGTGCATTTACAATATTCATTGATTTTTGCCATTGAAAAACATCATGTTATTCATATACCAGAAATGTTTGAAGCTACTGACTGAATGAAAGGAGCTGGCATCTCACTCTCTTTGAATCTTCTTTATCATGCTAAGAGGAGCAGGAAAAAGCAAAAAATTTCAGAATTGCACCTTGCAATGTGGAGAAATTACTGTTTGTGCATTTACAATATTCATTGATTTTTGCCATTGAAAAACATCATGTTATTCATATACCAGAAATGTTTGAAGCTACTGACTGAATGAAAGGAGCTGGCATCTCACTCTCTTTGAATCTTCTTTATCATGCTAAGAGGAGCAGGAAAAAGCAAAAAATTTCAGAATTGCACCTTGCAATGTGGAGAAATTACTGTTTGTGCATTTACAATATTCATTGATTTTTACCATTGAAAAACGTCCAGAAATGATTGAAGCTACTGACTGAATGAAAGTAGCTGGCATCTCACTCTCTTTGAATCTTCTTTATCATGCTAAGAGGAGCAGGAAAAAGCAAAAAATTTCAGACTTGCACCTTGCAATGCGGAGAAATTACTGTTTGTGCATTTACAATATTCATTGATTTTTGCCATTGAAAAACATCATGTTATTCATATACCAGAAATGTTTGAAGCTACTGACTGAATGAAAGGAGCTGGCATCTCACTCTCTTTGAATCTTCTTTATCATGCTAAGAGGAGCAGGAAAAAGCAAAAAAATTCAGAATTGCACCTTGCAATGTGGAGAAATTACTGTTTGTGCATTTACAATATTCATTGATTTTTACCATTGAAAAACGTCCAGAAATGATTGAAGCTACTGACTGAATGAAAGTAGCTGGCATCTCACTCTCTTTGAATCTTCTTTATCATGCTAAGAGGAGCAGGAAAAAGCAAAAAATTTCAGACTTGCACCTTGCAATGCGGAGAAATTACTGTTTGTGCATTTACAATATTCATTGATTTTTGCCATTGAAAAACATCATGTTATTCATATACCAGAAATGTTTGAAGCTACTGACTGAATCAAAGGAGCTGGCATCTCACTCTCTTTGAATCTTCTTTATCATGCTAAGAGGAGCAGGAAAAAGCAAAAAAATTCAGAATTGCACCTTGCAATGCGGAGAAATTACTGTTTGTGCATTTACAATATTCATTGATTTTTGCCATTGAAAAACGTCCAGAAATGATTGAAGCTACTGACTGAATGAAAGGAGCTGGCATCTCACTCTCTTTGAATCTTCTTTATCATGCTAAGAGGAGCAGGAAAAAGCAAAAAATTTCAGAATTGCACCTTGCAATGCGGAGAAATTACTGTTTGTGCATATACAATATTCATTGATTTTTGCCATTGAAAAACGTCCAGAAATGATTGAAGCTACTGATTGAATGAAAGGAGCTGGCATCTCACTCTCTTTGAATCTTCTTTATCATGCTAAGAGGAGCAGGAAAAAGCAAAAAATTTCAGAATTGCACCTTGCAATGCGGAGAAATTACTGTTTGTGCATTTACAATATTCATTGATTTTTGCCATTGAAAAACATGTTATTCATATACCAGAAATGTTTGAAGCTACTGACTGAATGAAAGGAGCTGGCACCTCACTCTCTTTGAATCTTCTTTATCATGCTAAGAGGAGCGGGAAAAAGCAAAAAATTTCAGAATTGCACCTTGCAATGCGGAGAAATTACTGTTTGTGCATTTACAATATTCATTGATTTTTGCCATTGAAAAACGTCCAGAAATGATTGAAGGTACTGACTGAATGAAAGGAGCTGGCATCTCACTCTCTTTGAATCTTCTTTATCATGCTAAGAGGAGCAGGAAAAAGCAAAAAATTTCAGAATTGCACCTTGCAATGCGGAGAAATTACTGTTTGTGCATTTACAATATTCATTGATTTTTGCCATTGAAAAACGTCCAGAAATGATTGAAGCTACTGACTGAATGAAAGGAGCTGGCATCTCACTCTCTTTGAATCTTCTTTATCATGCTAAGAGGAGCAGGAAAAAGCAAAAAATTTCAGAATTGCACCTTGCAATGCGGAGAAATTACTGTTTGTGCATTTACAATATTCATTGATTTTTGCCATTGAAAAACATCATGTTATTCATATACCAGAAATGTTTGAAGCTACTGACTGAATGAAAGGAGTTGGCATCTCACTCTCTTTGAATCTTCTTTATCATGCTAAGAGGAGCAGGAAAAAGCAAAAAATTTCAGAATTGCACCTTGCAATGCGGAGAAATTACTGTTTGTGCATTTACAATATTCATTGATTTTTGCCATTGAAAAACATCATGTTATTCATATACCAGAAATGTTTGAAGCTACTGACTGAATGAAAGGAGCTGGCATCTCACTCTCTTTGAATCTTCTTTATCATGCTAAGAGGAGCAGGAAAAAGCAAAAAATTTCAGAATTGCACCTTGCAATGTGGAGAAATTACTGTTTGTGCATTTACAATATTCATTGATTTTTACCATTGAAAAACGTCCAGAAATGATTGAAGCTACTGACTGAATGAAAGTAGCTGGCATCTCACTCTCTTTGAATCTTCTTTATCATGCTAAGAGGAGCAGGAAAAAGCAAAAAATTTCAGACTTGCACCTTGCAATGCGGAGAAATTACTGTTTGTGCATTTACAATATTCATTGATTTTTGCCATTGAAAAACATCATGTTATTCATATACCAGAAATGTTTGAAGCTACTGACTGAATGAAAGGAGCTGGCATCTCACTCTCTTTGAATCTTCTTTATCATGCTAAGAGGAGCAGGAAAAAGCAAAAAAATTCAGAATTGCACCTTGCAATGTGGAGAAATTACTGTTTGTGCATTTACAATATTCATTGATTTTTACCATTGAAAAACGTCCAGAAATGATTGAAGCTACTGACTGAATGAAAGTAGCTGGCATCTCACTCTCTTTGAATCTTCTTTATCATGCTAAGAGGAGCAGGAAAAAGCAAAAAATTTCAGACTTGCACCTTGCAATGCGGAGAAATTACTGTTTGTGCATTTACAATATTCATTGATTTTTGCCATTGAAAAACATCATGTTATTCATATACCAGAAATGTTTGAAGCTACTGACTGAATCAAAGGAGCTGGCATCTCACTCTCTTTGAATCTTCTTTATCATGCTAAGAGGAGCAGGAAAAAGCAAAAAAATTCAGAATTGCACCTTGCAATGCGGAGAAATTACTGTTTGTGCATTTACAATATTCATTGATTTTTGCCATTGAAAAACGTCCAGAAATGATTGAAGCTACTGACTGAATGAAAGGAGCTGGCATCTCACTCTCTTTGAATCTTCTTTATCATGCTAAGAGGAGCAGGAAAAAGCAAAAAATTTCAGAATTGCACCTTGCAATGCGGAGAAATTACTGTTTGTGCATATACAATATTCATTGATTTTTGCCATTGAAAAACGTCCAGAAATGATTGAAGCTACTGATTGAATGAAAGGAGCTGGCATCTCACTCTCTTTGAATCTTCTTTATCATGCTAAGAGGAGCAGGAAAAAGCAAAAAATTTCAGAATTGCACCTTGCAATGCGGAGAAATTACTGTTTGTGCATTTACAATATTCATTGATTTTTGCCATTGAAAAACATGTTATTCATATACCAGAAATGTTTGAAGCTACTGACTGAATGAAAGGAGCTGGCACCTCACTCTCTTTGAATCTTCTTTATCATGCTAAGAGGAGCGGGAAAAAGCAAAAAATTTCAGAATTGCACCTTGCAATGCGGAGAAATTACTGTTTGTGCATTTACAATATTCATTGATTTTTGCCATTGAAAAACGTCCAGAAATGATTGAAGGTACTGACTGAATGAAAGGAGCTGGCATCTCACTCTCTTTGAATCTTCTTTATCATGCTAAGAGGAGCAGGAAAAAGCAAAAAATTTCAGAATTGCACCTTGCAATGCGGAGAAATTACTGTTTGTGCATTTACAATATTCATTGATTTTTGCCATTGAAAAACGTCCAGAAATGATTGAAGCTACTGACTGAATGAAAGGAGCTGGCATCTCACTCTCTTTGAATCTTCTTTATCATGCTAAGAGGAGCAGGAAAAAGCAAAAAATTTCAGAATTGCACCTTGCAATGCGGAGAAATTACTGTTTGTGCATTTACAATATTCATTGATTTTTGCCATTGAAAAACATCATGTTATTCATATACCAGAAATGTTTGAAGCTACTGACTGAATGAAAGGAGTTGGCATCTCACTCTCTTTGAATCTTCTTTATCATGCTAAGAGGAGCAGGAAAAAGCAAAAAATTTCAGAATTGCACCTTGCAATGCGGAGAAATTACTGTTTGTGCATTTACAATATTCATTGATTTTTGCCATTGAAAAACATCATGTTATTCATATACCAGAAATGTTTGAAGCTACTGACTGAATGAAAGGAGCAGGCATCTCACTCTCTTTGAATCTTCTTTATCATGCTAAGAGGAGCAGGAAAAAGCAAAAAATTTTAGAATTGCACATTGCAATGTGGAGAAATTACTGTTTGTGCATTTACAATATTCATTGATTTTTACCATTGAAAAACGTCCAGAAATGATTGAAGCTACTGACTGAATGAAAGTAGCTGGCATCTCACTCTCTTTGAATCTTCTTTATCATGCTAAGAGGAGCAGGAAAAAGCAAAAAATTTCAGACTTGCACCTTGCAATGCGGAGAAATTACTGTTTGTGCATTTACAATATTCATTGATTTTTGCCATTGAAAAACATCATGTTATTCATATACCAGAAATGTTTGAAGCTACTGACTGAATGAAAGGAGCTGGCATCTCACTCTCTTTGAATCTTCTTTATCATGCTAAGAGGAGCAGGAAAAAGCAAAAAATTTCAGAATTGCACCTTGCAATGCGGAGAAATTACTGTTTGTGCATTTACAATATTCATTGATTTTTGCCATTGAAAAACGTCCAGAAATGATTGAAGCTACTGACTGAATGAAAGGAGCTGGCATCTCACTCTCTTTGAATCCTCTTTATCATGCTAAGAGGAGCAGGAAAAAGCAAAAAATTTCAGAATTGCACCTTGCAATGCGGAGAAATTACTGTTTGTGCATTTACAATATTCATTGATTTTTGCCATTGAAAAACGTCCAGAAATGATTGAAGCTACTGACTGAATGAAAGGAGCTGGCATCTCACTCTCTTTGAATCTTCTTTATCATGCTAAGAGGAGCAGGAAAAAGCAAAAAATTTCAGAATTGCACCTTGCAATGCGGAGAAATTACTGTTTGTGCATTTACAATATTCATTGATTTTTGCCATTGAAAAACATCATGTTATTCATATACCAGAAATGTTTGAAGCTACTGACTGAATGAAAGGAGCTGACATCTCACTCTCTTTGAATCTTCTTTATCATGCTAAGAGGAGCAGGAAAAAGCAAAAAATTTCAGAATTGCACCTTGCAATGCGGAGAAATTACTGTTTGTGCATTTACAATATTCATTGATTTTTGCCATTGAAAAACGTCCAGAAATGATTGAAGCTACTGACTGAATGAAAGGAGCTGGCATCTCACTCTCTTTGAATCTTCTTTATCATGCTAAGAGGAGCAGGAAAAAGCAAAAAATTTCAGAATTGCACCTTGCAATGCGGAGAAATTACTGTTTGTGCATTTACAATATTCATTGATTTTTGCCATTGAAAAACATCATGTTATTCATATACCAGAAATGTTTGAAGCTACTGACTGAATGAAAGGAGCTGGCATCTCACTCTCTTTGAATCTTCTTTATCATGCTAAGAGGAGCAGGAAAAAGCAAAAAATTTCAGAATTGCACCTTGCAATGTGGAGAAATTACTGTTTGTGCATTTACAATATTCATTGATTTTTACCATTGAAAAACGTCCAGAAATGATTGAAGCTACTGACTGAATGAAAGTAGCTGGCATCTCACTCTCTTTGAATCTTCTTTATCATGCTAAGAGGAGCAGGAAAAAGCAAAAAATTTCAGACTTGCACCTTGCAATGCGGAGAAATTACTGTTTGTGCATTTACAATATTCATTGATTTTTGCCATTGAAAAACATCATGTTATTCATATACCAGAAATGTTTGAAGCTACTGACTGAATGAAAGGAGCTGGCATCTCACTCTCTTTGAATCTTCTTTATCATGCTAAGAGGAGCAGGAAAAAGCAAAAAATTTCAGAATTGCACCTTGCAATGTGGAGAAATTACTGTTTGTGCATTTACAATATTCATTGATTTTTGCCATTGAAAAACGTCCAGAAATGATTGAAGCTACTGACTGAATGAAAGGAGCTGGCATCTCACTCTCTTTGAATCTTCTTTATCATGCTAAGAGGAGCAGGAAAAAGCAAAAAATTTCAGAATTGCACCTTGCAATGCGGAGAAATTACTGTTTGTGCATTTACAATATTCATTGATTTTTGCCATTGAAAAACATGTTATTCATATACCAGAAATGTTTGAAGCTACTGACTGAATGAAAGGAGCTGGCACCTCACTCTCTTTGAATCTTCTTTATCATGCTAAGAGGAGCGGGAAAAAGCAAAAAATTTCAGAATTGCACCTTGCAATGCGGAGAAATTACTGTTTGTGCATTTACAATATTCATTGATTTTTGCCATTGAAAAACGTCCAGAAATGATTGAAGGTACTGACTGAATGAAAGGAGCTGGCATCTCACTCTCTTTGAATCTTCTTTATCATGCTAAGAGGAGCAGGAAAAAGCAAAAAATTTCAGAATTGCACCTTGCAATGCGGAGAAATTACTGTTTGTGCATTTACAATATTCATTGATTTTTGCCATTGAAAAACGTCCAGAAATGATTGAAGCTACTGACTGAATGAAAGGAGCTGGCATCTCACTCTCTTTGAATCTTCTTTATCATGCTAAGAGGAGCAGGAAAAAGCAAAAAATTTCAGAATTGCACCTTGCAATGCGGAGAAATTACTGTTTGTGCATTTACAATATTCATTGATTTTTGCCATTGAAAAACATCATGTTATTCATATACCAGAAATGTTTGAAGCTACTGACTGAATGAAAGGAGTTGGCATCTCACTCTCTTTGAATCTTCTTTATCATGCTAAGAGGAGCAGGAAAAAGCAAAAAATTTCAGAATTGCACCTTGCAATGTGGAGAAATTACTGTTTGTGCATTTACAATATTCATTGATTTTTACCATTGAAAAACGTCCAGAAATGATTGAAGCTACTGACTGAATGAAAGTAGCTGGCATCTCACTCTCTTTGAATCTTCTTTATCATGCTAAGAGGAGCAGGAAAAAGCAAAAAATTTCAGACTTGCACCTTGCAATGCGGAGAAATTACTGTTTGTGCATTTACAATATTCATTGATTTTTGCCATTGAAAAACATCATGTTATTCATATACCAGAAATGTTTGAAGCTACTGACTGAATGAAAGGAGCTGGCATCTCACTCTCTTTGAATCTTCTTTATCATGCTAAGAGGAGCAGGAAAAAGCAAAAAATTTCAGAATTGCACCTTGCAAAGTGGAGAAATTACTGTTTGTGCATTTACAATATTCATTGATTTTTACCATTGAAAAACGTCCAGAAATGATTGAAGCTACTGACTGAATGAAAGGAGCTGGCATCTCACTCTCTTTGAATCTTCTTTATCATGCTAAGAGGAGCAGGAAAAAGCAAAAAATTTCAGAATTGCACCTTGCAATGCGGAGAAATTACTGTTTGTGCATTTACAATATTCATTGATTTTTGCCATGGAAAAACGTCCAGAAATGATTGAAGCTACTGACTGAATGAAAGGAGCTGGCATCTCACTCTCTTTGAATCTTCTTTATCATGCTAAGAGGAGCAGGAAAAAGCAAAAAATTTCAGAATTGCACCTTGCAATGCGGAGAAATTACTGTTTGTGCATTTACAATATTCATTGATTTTTGCCATTGAAAAACATCATGTTATTCATATACCAGAAATGATTGAAGCTACTGACTGAATGAAAGGAGCTGGCATCTCACTCTCTTTGAATCTTCTTTATCATGCTCAGAGGAGCAGGAAAAAGCAAAAAATTTCAGAATTGCACCTTGCAATGCGGAGAAATTACTGTTTGTGCATTTACAATATTCATTGATTTTTGCCATTGAAAAACGTCCAGAAATGATTGAAGCTACTGACTGAATGAAAGGAGCTGGCATCTCACTCTCTTTGAATCTTCTTTATCATGCTAAGAGGAGCAGGAAAAAGCAAAAAATTTCAGAATTGCACCTTGCAATGCGGAGAAATTACTGTTTGTGCATTTACAATATTCATTGATTTTTGCGATTGAAAAACATCATGTTATTAATATACCAGAAATGATTGAAGCTACAGACTGAATGAAAGGAGCTGGCATCTCACTCTCTTTGAATCTTCTTTATCATGCTAAGAGGAGCAGGAAAAAGTAAAAAATTTCAGAATTGCACCTTGCAATGCGGAGAAATTACTGTTTGTGCATTTACAATATTCAATGATTTTTGCCATTGAAAAACGTCCAGAAATGATTGAAGCTACTGACTGAATGAAAGGAGCTGGCATCTCACTCTCTTTGAATCTTGTTTATCATGCTAAGAGGAGCAGGAAAAAGCAAAAAATTTCAGAATTGCACCTTGCAATGCGGAGAAATTTCTGTTTGTGCATTTACAATATTCATTGATTTTTGCCATTGAAAAACGTCCAGAAATGATTGAAGCTACTGACTGAATGAAAGGAGCTGGCATCTCACTCTCTTTGAATCTTCTTTATCATGCTAAGAGGAGCAGGAAAAAGCAAAAAATTTCAGAATTGCACCTTGCAATGCGGAG
This sequence comes from Phyllobates terribilis, assembly GCF_046119375.1. Taxonomy (NCBI): domain Eukaryota; kingdom Metazoa; phylum Chordata; class Amphibia; order Anura; family Dendrobatidae; genus Phyllobates; species Phyllobates terribilis. The sequence goes on from NW_027364726.1 coordinate 22,094, forward strand.
AAATTACTGTTTGTGCATTTACAATATTCATTGATTTTTGCTATTGAAAAACATCATGTTATTCATATACCAGAAATGATTGAAGCTACTGACTGAATGAAAGGAGCTGGCATCTCACTCTCTTTGAATCTTCTTTATCATGCTAAGAGGAGCAGGAAAAAGCAAAAAATTTCAGAATTGCACCTTGCAATGCGGAGAAATTACAGTTTGTGCATTTACAATATTCATTGATTTTTGCCATTGAAAAACGTACAGAAATGATTGAAGCTACTGACTGAATGAAAGGAGCTGGCATCTCACTCTCTTTGAATCTTCTTTATCATGCTAAGAGGAGCAGGAAAAAGCAAAAAATTTCAGAATTGCACCTTGCAATGCGGAGAAATTACTGTTTGTGCATTTACAATATTCATTGATTTTTGCCATTGAAAAACGTCCAGAAATGATTGAAGGTACTGACTGAATGAAAGGAGCTGGCATCTCACTCTCTTTGAATATTCTTTATCATGCTAAGAGGAGCAGGAAAAAGCAAAAAATTTCAGAATTGCACCTTGCAATGCGGAGAAATTACTGTTTGTGCATTTACAATATTCATTGATTTTTGCCATTGAAAAACGTCCAGAAATGATTGAAGCTACTGACTGAATGAAAGGAGCTGGCATCTCACTCTCTTTGAATCTTCTTTATCATGCTAAGAGGAGCAGGAAAAAGCAAAAAATTTCAGAATTGCACCTTGCAATGCGGAGAAATTACTGTTTGTGCATTTACAATATTCATTGATTTTTGCCATTGAAAAATGTCCAGAAATGATTGAAGCTACTGACTGAATGAAAGGAGCTGGCATCTCACTCTCTTTGAATCTTCTTTATCATGCTAAGAGGAGCAGGAAAAAGCAAAAAATTTCAGAATTGCGCCTTGCAATGCGGAGAAATTAATGTTTGTGCATTTTACAAAATTCATTGATTTTTGCCATTGAAAAACATCATGTTATTCATATACCAGAAATGATTGAAGCTACTGACTGAAGGAAAGGAGCTGGCATCTCACTCTCTTTGAATCTTCTTTATCATGCTAAGAGGAGCAGGAAAAAGCAAAAAATTTCAGAATTGCACCTTGCAATGCGGAGAAATTACTGTTTGTGCATTTACAATATTCATTGATTTTTGCCATTGAAAAACATCCAGAAATGATTGAAGCTACTGACTGAATGAAAGGAGCTGGCATCTCACTCTCTTTGAATCTTCTTTATCATGCTAAGAGGAGCAGGAAAAAGCAAAAAATTTCAGAATTGCACCTTGCAATGCGGAGAAATTACTGTTTGTGCATTTACAATATTCATTGATTTTTGCGATTGAAAAACATCATGTTATTCATATACCAGAAATGATTGAAGCTACTGAGTGAATGAAAGGAGCTGGCATCTCACTCTCTTTGAATCTTCTTTATCATGCTAAGAGGAGCAGGAAAAAGTAAAAAATTTCAGAATTGCACCTTGCAATGCGGAGAAATTACTGTTTGTGCATTTACAATATTCAATGATTTTTGCCATTGAAAAACATCCAGAAATGATTGAAGCTACTGACTGAATGAAAGGAGCTGACATCTCACTCTCTTTGAATCTTGTTTATCATGCTAAGAGGAGCAGGAAAAAGCAAAAAATTTCAGAATTGCACCTTGCAATGCGGAGAAATTACTGTTTGTGCATTTACAATATTCATTGATTTTTGCCATTGAAAAACGTCCAGAAATGATTGAAGCTACTGACTGAATGAAAGGAGCTGGCATCTCACTCTCTTTGAATCTTCTTTATCATGCTAAGAGGAGCAGGAAAAAACAAAAAATTTCAGAATTGCACCTTGCAATGCGGAGAAATTACTGTTTGTGCATTTACAATATTCATTGATTTTTGCCATTGAAAAACGTCCAGAAATGTTTGAAACTACTGACTGAATGAAAGGAGCTGGCATCTCACTCTCTTTGAATCTTCTTTATCATGCTAAGAGGAGCAGGAAAAAGCAAAAAATTTCAGAATTGCACCTTGCAATGCGGAGAAATTACTGTTTGTGCATTTACAATATTCATTGATTTTTGCCATTGAAAAACATGTTATTCATATACCAGAAATGTTTGAAGCTCCTGACTGAATGAAAGGAGCTGGCACCTCACTCTCTTTGAATCTTCTTTATCATGCTAAGAGGAGCAGGAAAAAGGAAAAATTTCAGAATTGCATCTTGCAATGCGGAGAAATTACTGTTTGTGCATTTACAATATTCATTGATTTTTGCCATTGAAAAACGTCCAGAAATGATTGAAGCTACTGACTGAATGAAAGGAGCTGTCATCTCACTCTCTTTGAATCTTCTTTATCATGCTAAGAGGAGCAGGAAAAAGCAAAAAATTTCAGAATTGCACCTTGCAATGCGGAGAAATTACTGTTTGTGCATTTACAATATTCATTGATTTTTGCCATTGAAAAATGTCCAGAAATGATTGAAGCTACTGACTGAATGAAAGGAGCTGGCATCTCACTCTCTTTGAATCTTCTTTATCATGCTAAGAGGAGCAGGAAAAAGCAAAAAATTTCAGAATTGCGCCTTGCAATGCGGAGAAATTACTGTTTGTGCATTTACAAAATTCATTGATTTTTGCCATTGAAAAACATCATGTTATTCATATGCCAGAAATGATTGACGCTACTGACTGAAGGAAAGGAGCTGGCATCTCACTCTCTTTGAATCTTCTTTATCATGCTAAGAGGAGCAGGAAAAAGCAAAAAATTTCAGAATTGCACCTTGCAATGCGGAGAAATTACTGTTTGTGCATTTACAATATTCATTGATTTTTGCCATTGAAAAACGTCCAGAAATGATTGAAGCTACTGACTGAATGAAAGGAGCTGGCATCTCACTCTCTTTGAATCTTCTTTATCATGCTAAGAGGAGCAGGAAAAAGCAAAAAATTTCAGAATTGCACCTTGCAATGCGGAGAAATTACTGTTTGTGCATTTACAATATTCATTGATTTTTGCCATTGAAAAACGTCCAGAAATGATTGAAGCTACTGACTGAATGAAAGGAGCTGGCATTTCACTCTCTTTGAATCTTCTTTATCATGCTAAGAGGAGCAGGAAAAAGCAAAAAATTACAGAATTGCACCTTGCCATGCGGAGAAATTACTGTTTGTGCATTTACAATATTCATTGATTTTTGCCATTGAAAAATGTCCAGAAATGATTGAAGCTACTGACTGAACGAAAGGAGCTGGCATCTCACTCTCTTTGAATCTTCTTTATCATGCTAAGAGGAGCAGGAAAAACAAAAAAATTCAGAATTGCGCTTTGCAATGCGGAGAAATTACTGTTTGTGCATTTACAAAATTCATTGATTTTTGCCATTGAAAAACATCATGTTATTCATATACCAGAAATGATTGAAGCTACTGACTGAAGGAAAGGAGCTGGCATCTCACTCTCTTTGAATCTTCTTTATCATGCTAAGAGGAGCAGGAAAAAGCAAAAAATTTCAGAATTGCACCTTGCAATGCGGAGAAATTACTGTTTGTGCATTTCCAATATTCATTGATTTTTGCCATTGAAAAACATCCAGAAATGATTGAAGCTACTGACTGAATGAAAGGAGCTGGCATCTCACTCTCTTTGAATCTTCTTTATCATGCTAAGCGGAGCAGGAAAAAGCAAAAAATTTCAGAATTGCACCTTGCAATGCGGAGAAATTACTGTTTGTGCATTTACAATATTCATTGATTTTTGCGATTGAAAAACATCATGTTATTCATATACCAGAAATGATTGAAGCTACTGACTGAATGAAAGGAGCTGGCATCTCACTCTCTTTGAATCTTCTTTATCATGCTAAGAGGAGCAGGAAAAAGTAAAAAATTTCAGAATTGCACCTTGCAATGCGGAGAAATTACTGTTTGTGCATTTACAATATTCATTGATTTTTGCCATTGAAAAACGTCCAGAAATGATTGAAGCTACTGACTGAATGAAAGGAGCTGGCATCTCACTCTCTTTGAATCTTCTTTATCATGCTAAGAGGAGCAGGAAAAAGCAAAAAATTTCAGAATTGCACCTTGCAATGCGGAGAAATTACTGTTTGTGCATTTACAATATTCATTGATTTTTGCCATTGAAAAACGTCCAGAAATGATTGAAGCTACTGACTGAATGAAAGGAGCTGGCATCTCACTCTCTTTGAATCTTCTTTATCATGCTAAGAGGAGCAGGAAAAAGCAAAAAATTTCAGAATTGCACCTTGCAATGCGGAGAAATTACTGTTTGTGCATTTACAATATTCATTGATTTTTGCCATTGAAAAACGTCCAGAAATGATTGAAGCTACTGACTGAATGAAAGGAGCTGGCATCTCACTCTCTTTGAATCTTCTTTATCATGCTAAGAGGAGCAGGAAAAAGCAAAAAATTTCAGAATTGCACCTTGCAATGCGGAGAAATTACTGTTTGTGCATTTACAATATTCATTGATTTTTGCCATTGAAAAACATCATGTTATTCATATACCAGAAATGATTGAAGCTACTGACTGAATGAAAGGAGCTGGCATCTCACTCTCTTTGAATCTTCTTTATCATGCTAAGAGGAGCAGGAAAAAGTAAAAAATTTCAGAATTGCACCTTGCAATGCGGAGAAATTACTGTTTGTGCATTTATAATATTCAATGATTTTTGCCATTGAAAAACGTCCAGAAATGATTGAAGCTACTGACTGAACGAAAGGAGCTGGCATCTCACTCTCTTTGAATCTTCTTTATCATGCTAAGAGGAGCAGGAAAAAGCAAAAAATTTCAGAATTGCACCTTGCAATGCGGAGAAATTACTGTTTGTGCATTTACAATATTCATTGATTTTTGCCATTGAAAAACATCATGTTATTCATATACCAGAAATGTTTGAAGCTACTGACTGAATGAAAGGAGCTGGCATCTCACTCTCTTTGAATCTTCTTTATCATGCTAAGAGGAGCAGGAAAAAGCAAAAAATTTCAGAATTGCACCTTGCAATGCGGAGAAATTACTGTTTGTGAATTTACAATATTCATTGATTTTTGCCATTGAAAAACGTCCAGAAATGATTGAAGCTACTGACTGAATGAAAGGAGCTGGCATCTCACTCTCTTTGAATCTTCTTTATCATGCTAAGAGGAGCAGGAAAAAGCAAAAAATTTCAGAATTGCACCTTGCAATGCGGAGAAATTACTGTTTGTGCATTTACAATATTCATTGATTTTTGCCATTGAAAAACATCCAGAAATGATTGAAGCTACTGACTGAATGAAAGGAACTGGCATCTCACTCTCTTTGAATCTTGTTTATCATGCTAAGAGGAGCAGGAAAAAGCAAAAAATTTCAGAATTGCACCTTGCAATGCGGAGAAATTACAGTTTGTGCATTTACAATATTCATTGATTTTTGCCATTGAAAAACGTCCAGAAATGATTGAAGCTACTGACTGAATGAAAGGAGCTGGCATCTCACTCTCTTTGAATCTTCTTTATCATGCTAAGAGGAGCAGGAAAAAGCAAAAAATTTCAGAATTGCACCTTGCAATGCGGAGAAATTACTGTTTGTGCATTTACAATATTCATTGATTTTTGCCATTGAAAAACATCATGTTATTCATATACCAGAAATGATTGAAGCTACTGACTGAATGAAAGGAGCTGGCATCTCACTCTCTTTGAATCTTCTTTATCATGCTAAGAGGAGCAGGAAAAAGTAAAAAATTTCAGAATTGCACCTTGCAATGCGGAGAAATTACTGTTTGTGCATTTATAATATTCAATGATTTTTGCCATTGAAAAACGTCCAGAAATGATTGAAGCTACTGACTGAACGAAAGGAGCTGGCATCTCACTCTCTTTGAATCTTCTTTATCATGCTAAGAGGAGCAGGAAAAAGCAAAAAATTTCAGAATTGCACCTTGCAATGCGGAGAAATTACTGTTTGTGCATTTACAATATTCATTGATTTTTGCCATTGAAAAACATCCAGAAATGATTGAAGCTACTGACTGAATGAAAGGAGCTGGCATCTCACTCTCTTTGAATCTTCTTTATCATGCTAAGAGGAGCAGGAAAAAGCAAAAAATTTCAGAATTGCACCTTGCAATGCGGAGAAATTACTGTTTGTGCATTTACAATATTCATTGATTTTTGCCATTGAAAAACATCATGTTATTCATATACCAGAAATGTTTGAAGCTACTGACTGAATGAAAGGAGCTGACATCTCACTCTCTTTGAATCTTCTTTATCATGCTAAGAGGAGCAGGAAAAAGCAAAAAATTTCAGAATTGCACCTTGCAATGCGGAGAAATTACTGTTTGTGCATTTACAATATTCATTTATTTTTGCCATTGAAAAACATCCAGAAATGATTGAAGCTACTGACTGAATGAAAGGAGCTGGCATCTCACTCTCTTTGAATCTTCTTTATCATGCTAAGAGGAGCAGGAAAAAGCAAAAAATTTCAGAATTGCACCTTGCAATGCGGAGAAATTACTGTTTGTGCATTTACAATATTCATTGATTTTTGCCATTGAAAAACATCATGTTATTCATATACCAGAAATGTTTGAAGCTACTGACTGAATGAAAGGAGCTGGCATCTCACTCTCTTTGAATCTTCTTTATCATGCTAAGAGGAGCAGGAAAAAGCAAAAAATTTCAGAATTGCACCTTGCAATGCGGAGAAATTACTGTTTGTGCATTTACAATATTCATTGATTTTTGCCATTGAAAAACATCATGTTATTCATATACCAGAAATGTTTGAAGCTACTGACTGAATGAAAGGAGCTGGCATCTCACTCTCTTTGAATCTTCTTTATCATGCTAAGAGGAGCAGGAAAAAGCAAAAAATTTCAGAATTGCACCTTGCAATGTGGAGAAATTACTGTTTGTGCATTTACAATATTCATTGATTTTTACCATTGAAAAACGTCCAGAAATGATTGAAGCTACTGACTGAATGAAAGTAACTGGCATCTCACTCTCTTTGAATCTTCTTTATCATGCTAAGAGGAGCAGGAAAAAGCAAAAAATTTCAGACTTGCACCTTGCAATGCGGAGAAATTACTGTTTGTGCATTTACAATATTCATTGATTTTTGCCATTGAAAAACATCATGTTATTCATATACCAGAAATGTTTGAAGCTACTGACTGAATGAAAGGAGCTGGCATCTCACTCTCTTTGAATCTTCTTTATCATGCTAAGAGGAGCAGGAAAAAGCAAAAAATTTCAGAATTGCACCTTGCAATGCGGAGAAATTACTGTTTGTGCATTTACAATATTCATTGATTTTTGCCATTGAAAAACGTCCAGAAATGATTGAAGCTACTGACTGAATGAAAGGAGCTGGCATCTCACTCTCTTTGAATCTTCTTTATCATGCTAAGAGGAGCAGGAAAAATCAAAAAATTTCAGAATTGCACCTTGCAATGCGGAGAAATTACTGTTTGTGCATTTACAATATTCATTGATTTTTGCCATTGAAAAACATGTTATTCATATACCAGAAATGTTTGAAGCTACTGACTGAATGAAAGGAGCTGGCACATCACTCTCTTTGTATCTTCTTTATCATGCTAAGAGGAGCGGGAAAAAGCAAAAAATTTCAGAATTGCACCTTGCAATGCGGAGAAATTACTGTTTGTGCATTTACAATATTCATTGATTTTTGCCACTGAAAAACGTCCAGAAATGATTGAAGCTACTGACTGAATGAAAGGAGCTGGCATCTCACTCTCTTTGAATCTTCTTTATCATACTAAGAGGAGCAGGAAAAAGCAAAAAATTTCAGAATTGCACCTTGCAATGCGGAGAAATTACAGTTTGTGCATTTACAATATTCATTGATTTTTGCCATTGAAAAACATCCAGAAATGATTGAAGCTACTGACTGAATGAAAGGAGCTGGCATGTCACTCTCTTTGAATCTTCTTTATCATGCTAAGAGGAGCAGGAAAAAGCAAAAAATTTCAGAATTGCACCTTGCAATGCGGAGAAATTACTGTTTGTGCATTTACAATATTCATTGATTTTTGCCATTGAAAAACATCATGTTATTCATATACCAGAAATGTTTGAAGCTACTGACTGAATGAAAGGAGCTGGCATCTCACTCTCTTTGAATCTTCTTTATCATGCTAAGAGGAGCAGGAAAAAGCAAAAAATTTCAGAATTGCACCTTGCAATGTGGAGAAATTACTGTTTGTGCATTTACAATATTCATTGATTTTTACCATTGAAAAACGTCCAGAAATGATTGAAGCTACTGACTGAATGAAAGTAGCTGGCATCTCACTGTCTTTGAATCTTCTTTATCATGCTAAGAGGAGCAGGAAAAAGCAAAAAATTTCAGACTTGCACCTTGCAATGCGGAGAAATTACTGTTTGTGCATTTACAATATTCATTGATTTTTGCCATTGAAAAACATCATGTTATTCATATACCAGAAATGTTTGAAGCTACTGACTGAATGAAAGGAGCTGGCATCTCACTCTCTTTGAATCTTCTTTATCATGCTAAGAGGAGCAGGAAAAAGCAAAAAATTTCAGAATTGCACCTTGCAATGCGGAGAAATTACTGTTTGTGCATTTACAATATTCATTGATTTTTGCCATTGAAAAACGTCCAGAAATGATTGAAGCTACTGACTGAATGAAAGGAGCCGGCATCTCACTCTCTTTGAATTTTCTTTATCATGCTAAGAGGAGCAGGAAAAATCAAAAAATTTCAGAATTGCACCTTGCAATGCGGAGAAATTACTGTTTGTGCATTTACAATATTCATTGATTTTTGCCATTGAAAAACATGTTATTCATATACCAGAAATGTTTGAAGCTACTGACTGAATGAAAGGAGCTGGCACCTCACTCTCTTTGAATCTTCTTTATCATGCTAAGAGGAGCGGGAAAAAGCAAAAAATTTCAGAATTGCACCTTGCATTGCGGAGAAATTACTGTTTGTGCATTTACAATATTCATTGATTTTTACCATTGAAAAACATGTTATTCATATACCAGAAATGTTTGAAGCTACTGACTGAATGAAAGGAGCTGGCATCTCACTCTCTTTGAATCTTCTTTATCATGCTAAGAGGAGCAGGAAAAAGCAAAAAATTTCAGAATTGCACCTTGCAATGCGGAGAAATTACAGTTTGTGCATTTACAATATTCATTGATTTTTGCCATTGAAAAACATCCAGAAATGATTGAAGCTACTGACTGAATGAAAGGAGCTGGCATCTCACTCTCTTTGAATCTTCTTTATCATGCTAAGAGGAGCAGGATAAAGCAAAAAATTTCAGAATTGCACCTTGCAATGCGGAGAAATTACTGTTTGTGCATTTACAATATTCATTGATTTTTGCCATTGAAAAACATGTTATTCATATACCAGAAATGTTTGAAGCTACTGACTGAATGAAAGGAGCTGGCATCTCACTCTCTTTGAATCTTCTTTATCATGCTAAGAGGAGCAGGAAAAAGCAAAAAATTTCAGAATTGCACCTTGCAATGTGGAGAAATTACTGTTTGTGCATTTACAATATTCATTGATTTTTACCATTGAAAAACGTCCAGAAATGATTGAAGCTACTGACTGAATGAAAGTAGCTGGCATCTCACTCTCTTTGAATCTTCTTTATCATGCTAAGAGGAGCAGTAAAAAGCAAAAAATTTCAGACTTGCACCTTGCAATGCGGAGAAATTACTGTTTGTGCATTTACAATATTCATTGATTTTTGCCATTGAAAAACATCATGTTATTCATATACCAGAAATGTTTGAAGCTACTGACTGAATGAAAGGAGCTGGCATCTCACTCTCTTTGAATCTTCTTTATCATGCTAAGAGGAGCAGGAAAAAGCAAAAAATTTCAGAATTGCACCTTGCAATGCGGAGAAATTACTGTTTGTGCATTTACAATATTCATTGATTTTTGCCATTGAAAAACATCATGTTATTCATATACCAGAAATGTTTGAAGCTACTGACTGAATGAAAGGAGCTGGCATCTCACTCTCTTTGAATCTTCTTTATCATGCTAAGAGGAGCAGGAAAAAGCAAAAAATTTCAGAATTGCACCTTGCAATGCGGAGAAATTACTGTTTGTGCATTTACAATATTCATTGATTTTTGCCATTGAAAAACGTCCAGAAATGATTGAAGCTACTGACTGAATGAAAGGAGCTGGCATCTCACTCTCTTTGAATCTTCTTTATCATGCTAAGAGGAGCAGGAAAAATCAAAAAATTTCAGAATTGCACCTTGCAATGCGGAGAAATTACTGTTTGTGCATTTACAATAATCATTGATTTTTGCCATTGAAAAACATGTTATTCATATACCAGAAATGTTTGAAGCTACTGACTGAATGAAAGGAGCTGGCACCTCACTCTCTTTGAATCTTCTTTATCATGCTAAGAGGAGCGGGAAAAAGCAAAAAATTTCAGAATTGCACCTTGCAATGCGGAGAAATTACTGTTTGTGCATTTACAATATTCATTGATTTTTGCCATTGAAAAACGTCCAGAAATGATTGAAGGTACTGACTGAATGAAAGGAGCTGGCATCTCACTCTCTTTGAATCTTCTTTATCATGCTAAGAGGAGCAGGAAAAAGCAAAAAATTTCAGAATTGCACCTTGCAATGCGGAGAAATTACTGTTTGTGCATTTACAATATTCATTGATTTTTGCCATTGAAAAACGTCCAGAAATGATTGAAGCTACTGACTGAATGAAAGGAGCTGGCATCTCACTCTCTTTGAATCTTCTTTATCATGCTAAGAGGAGCAGGAAAAAGCAAAAAATTTCAGAATTGCACCTTGCAATGCGGAGAAATTACAGTTTGTGCATTTACAATATTCATTGATTTTTGCCATTGAAAAACATCCAGAAATGATTGAAGCTACTGACTGAATGAAAGGAGCTGGCATCTCACTCTCTTTGAATCTTCTTTATCATGCTAAGAGGAGCAGGAAAAAGCAAAAAATTTCAGAATTGCACCTTGCAATGCGGAGAAATTACTGTTTGTGCATTTACAATATTCATTGATTTTTGCCATTGAAAAACATCATGTTATTCATATACCAGAAATGTTTGAAGCTACTGACTGAATGAAAGGAGCTGGCATCTCACTCTCTTTGAATCTTCTTTATCATGCTAAGAGGAGCAGGAAAAAGCAAAAAATTTCAGAATTGCACCTTGCAATGTGGAGAAATTACTGTTTGTGCATTTACAATATTCATTGATTTTTACCATTGAAAAACGTCCAGAAATGATTGAAGCTACTGACTGAATGAAAGTAGCTGGCATCTCACTCTCTTTGAATCTTCTTTATCATGCTAAGAGGAGCAGGAAAAAGCAAAAAATTTCAGACTTGCACCTTGCAATGCGGAGAAATTACTGTTTGTGCATTTACAATATTCATTGATTTTTGCCATTGAAAAACGTCCAGAAATGATTGAAGGTACTGACTGAATGAAAGGAGCTGGCATCTCACTCTCTTTGAATCTTCTTTATCATGCTAAGAGGAGCAGGAAAAAGCAAAAAATTTCAGAATTGCACCTTGCAATGCGGAGAAATTACTGTTTGTGCATTTACAATATTCATTGATTTTTGCCACTGAAAAACGTCCAGAAATGATTGAAGCTACTGACTGAATGAAAGGAGCTGGCATCTCACTCTCTTTGAATCTTCTTTAACATGCTAAGAGGAGCAGGAAAAAGCAAAAAATTTCAGAATTGCACCTTGCAATGCGGAGAAATTACAGTTTGTGCATTTACAATATTCATTGATTTTTGCCATTGAAAAACATCCAGAAATGATTGAAGCTACTGACTGAATGAAAGGAGCTGGCATCTCACTCTCTTTGAATCTTCTTTATCATGCTAAGAGGAGCAGGAAAAATCAAAAAATTTCAGAATTGCACCTTGCAATGCGGAGAAATTACTGTTTGTGCATTTACAATATTCATTGATTTTTGCCATTGAAAAACATCATGTTATTCATATACCAGAAATGTTTGAAGCTACTGACTGAATGAAAGGAGCTGGCATCTCACTCTCTTTGAATCTTCTTTATCATGCTAAGAGGAGCAGGAAAAAGCAAAAAATTTCAGAATTGCACCTTGCAATGTGGAGAAATTACTGTTTGTGCATTTACAATATTCATTGATTTTTACCATTGAAAAACGTCCAGAAATGATTGAAGCTACTGACTGAATGAAAGTAGCTGGCATCTCACTCTCTTTGAATCTTCTTTATCATGCTAAGAGGAGCAGGAAAAAGCAAAAAATTTCAGACTTGCACCTTGCAATGCGGAGAAATTACTGTTTGTGCATTTACAATATTCATTGATTTTTGCCATTGAAAAACATCATTTTATTCATATACCAGAAATGTTTGAAGCTACTGACTGAATGAAAGGAGCTGGCATCTCACTCTCTTTGAATCTTCTTTATCATGCTAAGAGGAGCAGGAAAAAGCAAAAAATTTCAGAATTGCACCTTGCAATGCGGAGAAATTACTGTTTGTGCATTTACAATATTCATTGATTTTTGCCATTGAAAAACATCATGTTATTCATATACCAGAAATGTTTGAAGCTACTGACTGAATGAAAGGAGCTGGCATCTCACTCTCTTTGAATCTTCTTTATCATGCTAAGAGGAGCAGGAAAAAGCAAAAAATTTCAGAATTGCACCTTGCAATGCGGAGAAATTACTGTTTGTGCATTTACAATATTCATTGATTTTTGCCATTGAAAAACGTCCAGAAATGATTGAAGCTACTGACTGAATGAAAGGAGCTGGCATCTCACTCTCTTTGAATCTTCTTTATCATGCTAAGAGGAGCAGGAAAAATCAAAAAATTTCAGAATTGCACCTTGCAATGCGGAGAAATTACTGTTTGTGCATTTACAATATTCATTGATTTTTGCCATTGAAAAACATGTTATTCATATACCAGAAATGTTTGAAGCTACTGACTGAATGAAAGGAGCTGGCACCTCACTCTCTTTGAATCTTCTTTATCATGCTAAGAGGAGCGGGAAAAAGCAAAAAATTTCAGAATTGCACCTTGCAATGCGGAGAAATTACTGTTTGTGCATTTACAATATTCATTGATTTTTGCCATTGAAAAACGTCCAGAAATGATTGAAGGTACTGACTGAATGAAAGGAGCTGGCATCTCACTCTCTTTGAATCTTCTTTATCATGCTAAGAGGAGCAGGAAAAAGCAAAAAATTTCAGAATTGCACCTTGCAATGCGGAGAAATTACTGTTTGTGCATTTACAATATTCATTGATTTTTGCCATTGAAAAACGTCCAGAAATGATTGAAGCTACTGACTGAATGAAAGGAGCTGGCATCTCACTCTCTTTGAATCTTCTTTATCATGCTAAGAGGAGCAGGAAAAAGCAAAAAATTTCAGAATTGCACCTTGCAATGCGGAGAAATTACAGTTTGTGCATTTACAATATTCATTGATTTTTGCCATTGAAAAACATCCAGAAATGATTGAAGCTACTGACTGAATGAAAGGAGCTGGCATCTCACTCTCTTTGAATGTTCTTTATCATGCTAAGAGGAGCAGGAAAAAGCAAAAAATTTCAGAATTGCACCTTGCAATGTGGAGAAATTACTGTTTGTGCATTTACAATATTCATTGATTTTTGCCATTGAAAAACATCATGTTATTCATATACCAGAAATGTTTGAAGCTACTGACTGAATGAAAGGAGCTGGCATCTCACTCTCTTTGAATCTTCTTTATCATGCTAAGAGGAGCAGGAAAAAGCAAAAAATTTCAGAATTGCACCTTGCAATGTGGAGAAATTACTGTTTGTGCATTTACAATATTCATTGATTTTTACCATTGAAAAACGTCCAGAAATGATTGAAGCTACTGACTGAATGAAAGTAGCTGGCATCTCACTCTCTTTGAATCTTCTTTATCATGCTAAGAGGAGCAGGAAAAAGCAAAAAATTTCAGACTTGCACCTTGCAATGCGGAGAAATTACTGTTTGTGCATTTACAATATTCATTGATTTTTGCCATTGAAAAACATTATGTTATTCATATACCAGAAATGTTTGAAGCTACTGACTGAATGAAAGTAGCTGGCATCTCACTCTCTTTGAATCTTCTTTATCATGCTAAGAGGAGCAGGAAAAACCAAAAAATTTCAGAATTGCACCTTGCAATGCGGAGAAATTACTGTTTGTGCATTTACAATATTCATTGATTTTTGCCATTGAAAAACGTCCAGAAATGATTGAAGCTACTGACTGAATGAAAGGAGCTGGCATCTCACTCTCTTTGAATCTTCTTTATCATGCTAAGAGGAGCAGGAAAAAGCAAAAAATTTCAGAATTGCACCTTGCAATGCGGAGAAATTACTGTTTGTGCATTTACAATATTCATTGATTTTTGCCATTGAAAAACATCATGTTATTCATATACCAGAAATGATTTAAGCTACTGACTGAATGAAAGGAGCTGGCATCTCACTCTCTTTGAATCTTCTTTATCATGCTAAGAGGAGCAGGAAAAAGTAAAAAATTTCAGAATTGCACCTTGCTATGCGGAGAAATTACTGTTTGTGCATTTATAATATTCAATGATTTTTGCCATTGAAAAACGTCCAGAAATGATTGAAGCTACTGACTGAACGAAAGGAGCTGGCATCTCACTCTCTTTGAATCTTCTTTATCATGCTAAGAGGAGCAGGAAAAAGCAAAAAATTTCAGAATTGCACCTTGCAATGCAGAGAAATTACTGTTTGTGCATTTACAATATTCATTGATTTTTGCCATTGAAAAACGTCCAGAAATGATTGAAGCTACTGACTGAATGAAAGGAGCTGGCATCTCACTCTCTTTGAATATTCTTTATCATGCTAAGAGGAGCAGGAAAAAGCAAAAAATTTCAGAATTGCACCTTGCAATGCGGAGAAATTACTGTTTGTGCATTTACAATATTCATTGATTTTTGCCATTGAAAAACATCATGTTATTCATATACCAGAAATGTTTGAAGCTACTGACTGAATGAAAGGAGCTGACATCTCACTCTCTTTGAATCTTCTTTATCATGCTAAGAGGAGCAGGAAAAAGCAAAAAATTTCAGAATTGCACCTTGCAATGCAGAGAAATTACTGTTTGTGCATTTATAATATTCATTGATTTTTGCCATTGAAAAACGTCCAGAAATGATTAAAGCTACTGACTGAATGAAAGGAGCTGGCATCTCACTCTCTTTGAATCTTCTTTATCATGCTAAGAGGAGCAGGAAAAAGCAAAAAATTTCAGAATTGCACCTTGCAATGCGGAGAAATTACTGTTTGTGCATTTACAATATTCATTGATTTTTGCCATTGAAAAACATCATGTTATTCATATACCAGAAATGTTTGAAGCTACTGACTGAATGAAAGGAGCTGGCATCTCACTCTCTTTGAATCTTCTTTATCATGCTAAGAGGAGCAGGAAAAAGCAAAAAATTTCAGAATTGCACCTTGCAATGTGGAGAAATTACTGTTTGTGCATTTACAATATTCATTGATTTTTACCATTGAAAAACGTCCAGAAATGATTGAAGCTACTGACTGAATGAAAGTAGCTGGCATCTCACTCTCTTTGAATCTTCTTTATCATGCTAAGAGGAGCAGGAAAAAGCAAAAAATTTCAGACTTGCACCTTGCAATGCGGAGAAATTACTGTTTGTGCATTTACAATATTCATTGATTTTTGCCATTGAAAAACGTCCAGAAATGATTGAAGGTACTGACTGAATGAAAGGAGCTGGCATCTCACTCTCTTTGAATCTTCTTTATCATGCTAAGAGGAGCAGGAAAAAGCAAAAAATTTCAGAATTGCACCTTGCAATGCGGAGAAATTACTGTTTGTGCATTTACAATATTCATTGATTTTTGCCACTGAAAAACGTCCAGAAATGATTGAAGCTACTGACTGAATGAAAGGAGCTGGCATCTCACTCTCTTTGAATCTTCTTTAACATGCTAAGAGGAGCAGGAAAAAGCAAAAAATTTCAGAATTGCACCTTGCAATGCGGAGAAATTACAGTTTGTGCATTTACAATATTCATTGATTTTTGCCATTGAAAAACATCCAGAAATGATTGAAGCTACTGACTGAATGAAAGGAGCTGGCATCTCACTCTCTTTGAATCTTCTTTATCATGCTAAGAGGAGCAGGAAAAAGCAAAAAATTTCAGAATTGCACCTTGCAATGCGGAGAAATTACTGTTTGTGCATTTACAATATTCATTGATTTTTGCCATTGAAAAACATCATGTTATTCATATACCAGAAATGTTTGAAGCTACTGACTGAATGAAAGGAGCTGGCATCTCACTCTCTTTGAATCTTCTTTATCATGCTAAGAGGAGCAGGAAAAAGCAAAAAATTTCAGAATTGCACCTTGCAATGTGGAGAAATTACTGTTTGTGCATTTACAATATTCATTGATTTTTACCATTGAAAAACGTCCAGAAATGATTGAAGCTACTGACTGAATGAAAGTAGCTGGCATCTCACTCTCTTTGAATCTTCTTTATCATGCTAAGAGGAGCAGGAAAAAGCAAAAAATTTCAGACTTGCACCTTGCAATGCGGAGAAATTACTGTTTGTGCATTTACAATATTCATTGATTTTTGCCATTGAAAAACATCATTTTATTCATATACCAGAAATGTTTGAAGCTACGGACTGAATGAAAGGAGCTGGCATCTCACTCTCTTTGAATCTTCTTTATCATGCTAAGAGGAGCAGGAAAAAGCAAAAAATTTCAGAATTGCACCTTGCAATGCGGAGAAATTACTGTTTGTGCATTTACAATATTCATTGATTTTTGCCATTGAAAAACATCATGTTATTCATATACCAGAAATGTTTGAAGCTACTGACTGAATGAAAGGAGCTGGCATCTCACTCTCTTTGAATCTTCTTTATCATGCTAAGAGGAGCAGGAAAAAGCAAAAAATTTCAGAATTGCACCTTGCAATGCGGAGAAATTACTGATTGTGCATTTACAATATTCATTGATTTTTGCCATTGAAAAACGTCCAGAAATGATTGAAGCTACTGACTGAATGAAAGGAGCTGGCATCTCACTCTCTTTGAATCTTCTTTATCATGCTAAGAGGAGCAGGAAAAATCAAAAAATTTCAGAATTGCACCTTGCAATGCGGAGAAATTACTGTTTGTGCATTTACAATATTCATTGATTTTTGCCATTGAAAAACATGTTATTCATATACCAGAAATGTTTGAAGCTACTGACTGAATGAAAGGAGCTGGCACCTCACTCTCTTTGAATCTTCTTTATCATGCTAAGAGGAGCGGGAAAAAGCAAAAAATTTCAGAATTGCACCTTGCAATGCGGAGAAATTACTGTTTGTGCATTTACAATATTCATTGATTTTTGCCATTGAAAAACGTCCAGAAATGATTGAAGGTACTGACTGAATGAAAGGAGCTGGCATCTCACTCTCTTTGAATCTTCTTTATCATGCTAAGAGGAGCAGGAAAAAGCAAAAAATTTCAGAATTGCACCTTGCAATGCGGAGAAATTACTGTTTGTGCATTTACAATATTCATTGATTTTTGCCATTGAAAAACGTCCAGAAATGATTGAAGCTACTGACTGAATGAAAGGAGCTGGCATCTCACTCTCTTTGAATCTTCTTTATCATGCTAAGAGGAGCAGGAAAAAGCAAAAAATTTCAGAATTGCACCTTGCAATGCGGAGAAATTACAGTTTGTGCATTTACAATATTCATTGATTTTTGCCATTGAAAAACATCCAGAAATGATTGAAGCTACTGACTGAATGAAAGGAGCTGGCATCTCACTCTCTTTGAATGTTCTTTATCATGCTAAGAGGAGCAGGAAAAAGCAAAAAATTTCAGAATTGCACCTTGCAATGCGGAGAAATTACTGTTTGTGCATTTACAATATTCATTTATTTTTGCCATTGAAAAACATCATGTTATTCATATACCAGAAATGTTTGAAGCTACTGACTGAATGAAAGGAGCTGGCATCTCACTCTCTTTGAATCTTCTTTATCATGCTAAGAGGAGCAGGAAAAAGCAAAAAATTTCAGAATTGCACCTTGCAATGTGGAGAAATTACTGTTTGTGCATTTACAATATTCATTGATTTTTACCATTGAAAAACGTCCAGAAATGATTGAAGCTACTGACTGAATGAAAGTAGCTGGCATCTCACTCTCTTTGAATCTTCTTTATCATGCTAAGAGGAGCAGGAAAAAGCAAAAAATTTCAGACTTGCACCTTGCAATGCGGAGAAATTACTGTTTGTGCATTTACAATATTCATTGATTTTTGCCATTGAAAAACATTATGTTATTCATATACCAGAAATGTTTGAAGCTACTGACTGAATGAAAGTAGCTGGCATCTCACTCTCTTTGAATCTTCTTTATCATGCTAAGAGGAGCAGGAAAAACCAAAAAATTTCAGAATTGCACCTTGCAATGCGGAGAAATTACTGTTTGTGCATTTACAATATTCATTGATTTTTGCCATTGAAAAACGTCCAGAAATGATTGAAGCTACTGACTGAATGAAAGGAGCTGGCATCTCACTCTCTTTGAATCTTCTTTATCATGCTAAGAGGAGCAGGAAAAAGCAAAAAATTTCAGAATTGCACCTTGCAATGCGGAGAAATTACTGTTTGTGCATTTACAATATTCATTGATTTTTGCCATTGAAAAATATCATGTTATTCATATACCAGAAATGATTGAAGCTACTGACTGAATGAAAGGAGCTGGCATCTCACTCTCTTTGAATCTTCTTTATCATGCTAAGAGGAGCAGGAAAAAGTAAAAAATTTCAGAATTGCACCTTGCTATGCGGAGAAATTACTGTTTGTGCATTTATAATATTCAATGATTTTTGCCATTGAAAAACGTCCAGAAATGATTGAAGCTACTGACTGAACGAAAGGAGCTGGCATCTCACTCTCTTTGAATCTTCTTTATCATGCTAAGAGGAGCAGGAAAAAGCAAAAAATTTCAGAATTGCACCTTGCAATGCGGAGAAATTACTGTTTGTGCATTTACAATATTCATTGATTTTTGCCATTGAAAAACATGTTATTCATATACCAGAAATGTTTGAAGCTACTGACTGAATGAAAGGAGCTGGCACCTCACTCTCTTTGAATCTTCTTTATCATGCTAAGAGGAGCAGGAAAAAGCAAAAAATTTCAGAATTGCACCTTGCAATGCGGAGAAATTACTGTTTGTGCATATACAATATTCATTGATTTTTGCCATTGAAAAACGTCCAGAAATGATTGAAGCTACTGATTGAATGAAAGGAGCTGGCATCTCACTCTCTTTGAATCTTCTTTATCATGCTAAGAGGAGCAGGAAAAAGCAAAAAATTTCAGAATTGCACCTTGCAATGCGGAGAAATTACTGTTTGTGCATTTACAATATTCATTGATTTTTGCCATTGAAAAACATGTTATTCATATACCAGAAATGTTTGAAGCTACTGACTGAATGAAAGGAGCTGGCACCTCACTCTCTTTGAATCTTCTTTATCATGCTAAGAGGAGCGGGAAAAAGCAAAAAATTTCAGAATTGCACCTTGCAATGCGGAGAAATTACTGTTTGTGCATTTACAATATTCATTGATTTTTGCCATTGAAAAACGTCCAGAAATGATTGAAGGTACTGACTGAATGAAAGGAGCTGGCATCTCACTCTCTTTGAATCTTCTTTATCATGCTAAGAGGAGCAGGAAAAAGCAAAAAATTTCAGAATTGCACCTTGCAATGCGGAGAAATTACTGTTTGTGCATATACAATATTCATTGATTTTTGCCATTGAAAAACGTCCAGAAATGATTGAAGCTACTGATTGAATGAAAGGAGCTGGCATCTCACTCTCTTTGAATCTTCTTTATCATGCTAAGAGGAGCAGGAAAAAGCAAAAAATTTCAGAATTGCACCTTGCAATGCGGAGAAATTACTGTTTGTGCATTTACAATATTCATTGATTTTTGCCATTGAAAAACATGTTATTCATATACCAGAAATGTTTGAAGCTACTGACTGAATGAAAGGAGCTGGCACCTCACTCTCTTTGAATCTTCTTTATCATGCTAAGAGGAGCGGGAAAAAGCAAAAAATTTCAGAATTGCACCTTGCAATGCGGAGAAATTACTGTTTGTGCATTTACAATATTCATTGATTTTTGCCATTGAAAAACGTCCAGAAATGATTGAAGGTACTGACTGAATGAAAGGAGCTGGCATCTCACTCTCTTTGAATCTTCTTTATCATGCTAAGAGGAGCAGGAAAAAGCAAAAAATTTCAGAATTGCACCTTGCAATGCGGAGAAATTACTGTTTGTGCATTTACAATATTCATTGATTTTTGCCATTGAAAAACGTCCAGAAATGATTGAAGCTACTGACTGAATGAAAGGAGCTGGCATCTCACTCTCTTTGAATCTTCTTTATCATGCTAAGAGGAGCAGGAAAAAGCAAAAAATTTCAGAATTGCACCTTGCAATGCGGAGAAATTACTGTTTGTGCATTTACAATATTCATTGATTTTTGCCATTGAAAAACATCATGTTATTCATATACCAGAAATGTTTGAAGCTACTGACTGAATGAAAGGAGTTGGCATCTCACTCTCTTTGAATCTTCTTTATCATGCTAAGAGGAGCAGGAAAAAGCAAAAAATTTCAGAATTGCACCTTGCAATGCGGAGAAATTACTGTTTGTGCATTTACAATATTCATTGATTTTTGCCATTGAAAAACATCATGTTATTCATATACCAGAAATGTTTGAAGCTACTGACTGAATGAAAGGAGCAGGCATCTCACTCTCTTTGAATCTTCTTTATCATGCTAAGAGGAGCAGGAAAAAGCAAAAAATTTTAGAATTGCACATTGCAATGTGGAGAAATTACTGTTTGTGCATTTCCAATATTCATTGATTTTTACCATTGAAAAACGTCCAGAAATGATTGAAGCTACTGACTGAATGAAAGTAGCTGGCATCTCACTCTCTTTGAATCTTCTTTATCATGCTAAGAGGAGCAGGAAAAAGCAAAAAATTTCAGACTTGCACCTTGCAATGCGGAGAAATTACTGTTTGTGCATTTACAATATTCATTGATTTTTGCCATTGAAAAACATCATGTTATTCATATACCAGAAATGTTTGAAGCTACTGACTGAATGAAAGGAGCTGGCATCTCACTCTCTTTGAATCTTCTTTATCATGCTAAGAGGAGCAGGAAAAAGCAAAAAATTTCAGAATTGCACCTTGCAATGCGGAGAAATTACTGTTTGTGCATTTACAATATTCATTGATTTTTGCCATTGAAAAACGTCCAGAAATGATTGAAGCTACTGACTGAATGAAAGGAGCTGGCATCTCACTCTCTTTGAATCCTCTTTATCATGCTAAGAGGAGCAGGAAAAAGCAAAAAATTTCAGAATTGCACCTTGCAATGCGGAGAAATTACTGTTTGTGCATTTACAATATTCATTGATTTTTGCCATTGAAAAACGTCCAGAAATGATTGAAGCTACTGACTGAATGAAAGGAGCTGGCATCTCACTCTCTTTGAATCTTCTTTATCATGCTAAGAGGAGCAGGAAAAAGCAAAAAATTTCAGAATTGCACCTTGCAATGCGGAGAAATTACTGTTTGTGCATTTACAATATTCATTGATTTTTGCCATTGAAAAACATCATGTTATTCATATACCAGAAATGTTTGAAGCTACTGACTGAATGAAAGGAGCTGACATCTCACTCTCTTTGAATCTTCTTTATCATGCTAAGAGGAGCAGGAAAAAGCAAAAAATTTCAGAATTGCACCTTGCAATGCGGAGAAATTACTGTTTGTGCATTTACAATATTCATTGATTTTTGCCATTGAAAAACGTCCAGAAATGATTGAAGCTACTGACTGAATGAAAGGAGCTGGCATCTCACTCTCTTTGAATCTTCTTTATCATGCTAAGAGGAGCAGGAAAAAGCAAAAAATTTCAGAATTGCACCTTGCAATGCGGAGAAATTACTGTTTGTGCATTTACAATATTCATTGATTTTTGCCATTGAAAAACATCATGTTATTCATATACCAGAAATGTTTGAAGCTACTGACTGAATGAAAGGAGCTGGCATCTCACTCTCTTTGAATCTTCTTTATCATGCTAAGAGGAGCAGGAAAAAGCAAAAAATTTCAGAATTGCACCTTGCAATGTGGAGAAATTACTGTTTGTGCATTTACAATATTCATTGATTTTTGCCATTGAAAAACATCATGTTATTCATATACCAGAAATGTTTGAAGCTACTGACTGAATGAAAGGAGCTGGCATCTCACTCTCTTTGAATCTTCTTTATCATGCTAAGAGGAGCAGGAAAAAGCAAAAAATTTCAGAATTGCACCTTGCAATGTGGAGAAATTACTGTTTGTGCATTTACAATATTCATTGATTTTTACCATTGAAAAACGTCCAGAAATGATTGAAGCTACTGACTGAATGAAAGTAGCTGGCATCTCACTCTCTTTGAATCTTCTTTATCATGCTAAGAGGAGCAGGAAAAAGCAAAAAATTTCAGACTTGCACCTTGCAATGCGGAGAAATTACTGTTTGTGCATTTACAATATTCATTGATTTTTGCCATTGAAAAACATCATGTTATTCATATACCAGAAATGTTTGAAGCTACTGACTGAATGAAAGGAGCTGGCATCTCACTCTCTTTGAATCTTCTTTATCATGCTAAGAGGAGCAGGAAAAAGCAAAAAATTTCAGAATTGCACCTTGCAATGTGGAGAAATTACTGTTTGTGCATTTACAATATTCATTGATTTTTACCATTGAAAAACGTCCAGAAATGATTGAAGCTACTGACTGAATGAAAGTAGCTGGCATCTCACTCTCTTTGAATCTTCTTTATCATGCTAAGAGGAGCAGGAAAAAGCAAAAAATTTCAGACTTGCACCTTGCAATGCGGAGAAATTACTGTTTGTGCATTTACAATATTCATTGATTTTTGCCATTGAAAAACATCATGTTATTCATATACCAGAAATGTTTGAAGCTACTGACTGAATCAAAGGAGCTGGCATCTCACTCTCTTTGAATCTTCTTTATCATGCTAAGAGGAGCAGGAAAAAGCAAAAAATTTCAGAATTGCACCTTGCAATGCGGAGAAATTACTGATTGTGCATTTACAATATTCATTGATTTTTGCCATTGAAAAACGTCCAGAAATGATTGAAGCTACTGACTGAATGAAAGGAGCTGGCATCTCACTCTCTTTGAATCTTCTTTATCATGCTAAGAGGAGCAGGAAAAAGCAAAAAATTTCAGAATTGCACCTTGCAATGCGGAGAAATTACTGTTTGTGCATTTACAATATTCATTGATTTTTGCCATTGAAAAACGTCCAGAAATGATTGAAGCTACTGACTGAATGAAAGGAGCTGGCATCTCACTCTCTTTGAATCTTCTTTATCATGCTAAGAGGAGCAGGAAAAAGCAAAAAATTTCAGAATTGCACCTTGCAATGCGGAGAAATTACTGTTTGTGCATTTACAATATTCATTGATTTTTGCCATTGAAAAACATGTTATTCATATACCAGAAATGTTTGAAGCTACTGACTGAATGAAAGGAGCTGGCACCTCACTCTCTTTGAATCTTCTTTATCATGCTAAGAGGAGCGGGAAAAAGCAAAAAATTTCAGAATTGCACCTTGCAATGCGGAGAAATTACTGTTTGTGCATTTACAATATTCATTGATTTTTGCCATTGAAAAACGTCCAGAAATGATTGAAGGTACTGACTGAATGAAAGGAGCTGGCATCTCACTCTCTTTGAATCTTCTTTATCATGCTAAGAGGAGCAGGAAAAAGCAAAAAATTTCAGAATTGCACCTTGCAATGCGGAGAAATTACTGTTTGTGCATTTACAATATTCATTGATTTTTGCCATTGAAAAACGTCCAGAAATGATTGAAGCTACTGACTGAATGAAAGGAGCTGGCATCTCACTCTCTTTGAATCTTCTTTATCATGCTAAGAGGAGCAGGAAAAAGCAAAAAATTTCAGAATTGCACCTTGCAATGCGGAGAAATTACTGTTTGTGCATTTACAATATTCATTGATTTTTGCCATTGAAAAACATCATGTTATTCATATACCAGAAATGTTTGAAGCTACTGACTGAATGAAAGGAGTTGGCATCTCACT
This sequence comes from Phyllobates terribilis, assembly GCF_046119375.1. Classification (NCBI taxonomy): domain Eukaryota; kingdom Metazoa; phylum Chordata; class Amphibia; order Anura; family Dendrobatidae; genus Phyllobates; species Phyllobates terribilis. Next base: position 46,434 of record NW_027364726.1, read on the forward strand.
CTCTTTGAATCTTCTTTATCATGCTAAGAGGAGCAGGAAAAAGCAAAAAATTTCAGAATTGCACCTTGCAATGTGGAGAAATTACTGTTTGTGCATTTACAATATTCATTGATTTTTACCATTGAAAAACGTCCAGAAATGATTGAAGCTACTGACTGAATGAAAGTAGCTGGCATCTCACTCTCTTTGAATCTTCTTTATCATGCTAAGAGGAGCAGGAAAAAGCAAAAAATTTCAGACTTGCACCTTGCAATGCGGAGAAATTACTGTTTGTGCATTTACAATATTCATTGATTTTTGCCATTGAAAAACATCATGTTATTCATATACCAGAAATGTTTGAAGCTACTGACTGAATGAAAGGAGCTGGCATCTCACTCTCTTTGAATCTTCTTTATCATGCTAAGAGGAGCAGGAAAAAGCAAAAAATTTCAGAATTGCACCTTGCAATGTGGAGAAATTACTGTTTGTGCATTTACAATATTCATTGATTTTTACCATTGAAAAACGTCCAGAAATGATTGAAGCTACTGACTGAATGAAAGGAGCTGGCATCTCACTCTCTTTGAATCTTCTTTATCATGCTAAGAGGAGCAGGAAAAAGCAAAAAATTTCAGAATTGCACCTTGCAATGCGGAGAAATTACTGTTTGTGCATTTACAATATTCATTGATTTTTGCCATGGAAAAACGTCCAGAAATGATTGAAGCTACTGACTGAATGAAAGGAGCTGGCATCTCACTCTCTTTGAATCTTCTTTATCATGCTAAGAGGAGCAGGAAAAAGCAAAAAATTTCAGAATTGCACCTTGCAATGCGGAGAAATTACTGTTTGTGCATTTACAATATTCATTGATTTTTGCCATTGAAAAACATCATGTTATTCATATACCAGAAATGATTGAAGCTACTGACTGAATGAAAGGAGCTGGCATCTCACTCTCTTTGAATCTTCTTTATCATGCTAAGAGGAGCAGGAAAAAGCAAAAAATTTCAGAATTGCACCTTGCAATGCGGAGAAATTACTGTTTGTGCATTTACAATATTCATTGATTTTTGCCATTGAAAAACGTCCAGAAATGATTGAAGCTACTGACTGAATGAAAGGAGCTGGCATCTCACTCTCTTTGAATCTTCTTTATCATGCTAAGAGGAGCAGGAAAAAGCAAAAAATTTCAGAATTGCACCTTGCAATGCGGAGAAATTACTGTTTGTGCATTTACAATATTCATTGATTTTTGCGATTGAAAAACATCATGTTATTAATATACCAGAAATGATTGAAGCTACAGACTGAATGAAAGGAGCTGGCATCTCACTCTCTTTGAATCTTCTTTATCATGCTAAGAGGAGCAGGAAAAAGCAAAAAATTTCAGAATTGCACCTTGCAATGCGGAGAAATTACTGTTTGTGCATTTACAATATTCATTGATTTTTGCCATTGAAAAACATGTTATTCATATACCAGAAATGTTTGAAGCTACTGACTGAATGAAAGGAGCTGGCACCTCACTCTCTTTGAATCTTCTTTATCATGCTAAGAGGAGCAGGAAAAAGCAAAAAATTTCAGAATTGCACCTTGCAATGCGGAGAAATTACTGTTTGTGCATATACAATATTCATTGATTTTTGCCATTGAAAAACGTCCAGAAATGATTGAAGCTACTGATTGAATGAAAGGAGCTGGCATCTCACTCTCTTTGAATCTTCTTTATCATGCTAAGAGGAGCAGGAAAAAGCAAAAAATTTCAGAATTGCACCTTGCAATGCGGAGAAATTACTGTTTGTGCATTTACAATATTCATTGATTTTTGCCATTGAAAAACATGTTATTCATATACCAGAAATGTTTGAAGCTACTGACTGAATGAAAGGAGCTGGCACCTCACTCTCTTTGAATCTTCTTTATCATGCTAAGAGGAGCGGGAAAAAGCAAAAAATTTCAGAATTGCACCTTGCAATGCGGAGAAATTACTGTTTGTGCATTTACAATATTCATTGATTTTTGCCATTGAAAAACGTCCAGAAATGATTGAAGGTACTGACTGAATGAAAGGAGCTGGCATCTCACTCTCTTTGAATCTTCTTTATCATGCTAAGAGGAGCAGGAAAAAGCAAAAAATTTCAGAATTGCACCTTGCAATGCGGAGAAATTACTGTTTGTGCATTTACAATATTCATTGATTTTTGCCATTGAAAAACGTCCAGAAATGATTGAAGCTACTGACTGAATGAAAGGAGCTGGCATCTCACTCTCTTTGAATCTTCTTTATCATGCTAAGAGGAGCAGGAAAAAGCAAAAAATTTCAGAATTGCACCTTGCAATGCGGAGAAATTACTGTTTGTGCATTTACAATATTCATTGATTTTTGCCATTGAAAAACATCATGTTATTCATATACCAGAAATGTTTGAAGCTACTGACTGAATGAAAGGAGTTGGCATCTCACTCTCTTTGAATCTTCTTTATCATGCTAAGAGGAGCAGGAAAAAGCAAAAAATTTCAGAATTGCACCTTGCAATGCGGAGAAATTACTGTTTGTGCATTTACAATATTCATTGATTTTTGCCATTGAAAAACATCATGTTATTCATATACCAGAAATGTTTGAAGCTACTGACTGAATGAAAGGAGCAGGCATCTCACTCTCTTTGAATCTTCTTTATCATGCTAAGAGGAGCAGGAAAAAGCAAAAAATTTTAGAATTGCACATTGCAATGTGGAGAAATTACTGTTTGTGCATTTACAATATTCATTGATTTTTACCATTGAAAAACGTCCAGAAATGATTGAAGCTACTGACTGAATGAAAGTAGCTGGCATCTCACTCTCTTTGAATCTTCTTTATCATGCTAAGAGGAGCAGGAAAAAGCAAAAAATTTCAGACTTGCACCTTGCAATGCGGAGAAATTACTGTTTGTGCATTTACAATATTCATTGATTTTTGCCATTGAAAAACATCATGTTATTCATATACCAGAAATGTTTGAAGCTACTGACTGAATGAAAGGAGCTGGCATCTCACTCTCTTTGAATCTTCTTTATCATGCTAAGAGGAGCAGGAAAAAGCAAAAAATTTCAGAATTGCACCTTGCAATGCGGAGAAATTACTGTTTGTGCATTTACAATATTCATTGATTTTTGCCATTGAAAAACGTCCAGAAATGATTGAAGCTACTGACTGAATGAAAGGAGCTGGCATCTCACTCTCTTTGAATCCTCTTTATCATGCTAAGAGGAGCAGGAAAAAGCAAAAAATTTCAGAATTGCACCTTGCAATGCGGAGAAATTACTGTTTGTGCATTTACAATATTCATTGATTTTTGCCATTGAAAAACGTCCAGAAATGATTGAAGCTACTGACTGAATGAAAGGAGCTGGCATCTCACTCTCTTTGAATCTTCTTTATCATGCTAAGAGGAGCAGGAAAAAGCAAAAAATTTCAGAATTGCACCTTGCAATGCGGAGAAATTACTGTTTGTGCATTTACAATATTCATTGATTTTTGCCATTGAAAAACATCATGTTATTCATATACCAGAAATGTTTGAAGCTACTGACTGAATGAAAGGAGCTGACATCTCACTCTCTTTGAATCTTCTTTATCATGCTAAGAGGAGCAGGAAAAAGCAAAAAATTTCAGAATTGCACCTTGCAATGCGGAGAAATTACTGTTTGTGCATTTACAATATTCATTGATTTTTGCCATTGAAAAACGTCCAGAAATGATTGAAGCTACTGACTGAATGAAAGGAGCTGGCATCTCACTCTCTTTGAATCTTCTTTATCATGCTAAGAGGAGCAGGAAAAAGCAAAAAATTTCAGAATTGCACCTTGCAATGCGGAGAAATTACTGTTTGTGCATTTACAATATTCATTGATTTTTGCCATTGAAAAACATCATGTTATTCATATACCAGAAATGTTTGAAGCTACTGACTGAATGAAAGGAGCTGGCATCTCACTCTCTTTGAATCTTCTTTATCATGCTAAGAGGAGCAGGAAAAAGCAAAAAATTTCAGAATTGCACCTTGCAATGTGGAGAAATTACTGTTTGTGCATTTACAATATTCATTGATTTTTGCCATTGAAAAACATCATGTTATTCATATACCAGAAATGTTTGAAGCTACTGACTGAATGAAAGGAGCTGGCATCTCACTCTCTTTGAATCTTCTTTATCATGCTAAGAGGAGCAGGAAAAAGCAAAAAATTTCAGAATTGCACCTTGCAATGTGGAGAAATTACTGTTTGTGCATTTACAATATTCATTGATTTTTACCATTGAAAAACGTCCAGAAATGATTGAAGCTACTGACTGAATGAAAGTAGCTGGCATCTCACTCTCTTTGAATCTTCTTTATCATGCTAAGAGGAGCAGGAAAAAGCAAAAAATTTCAGACTTGCACCTTGCAATGCGGAGAAATTACTGTTTGTGCATTTACAATATTCATTGATTTTTGCCATTGAAAAACATCATGTTATTCATATACCAGAAATGTTTGAAGCTACTGACTGAATGAAAGGAGCTGGCATCTCACTCTCTTTGAATCTTCTTTATCATGCTAAGAGGAGCAGGAAAAAGCAAAAAATTTCAGAATTGCACCTTGCAATGTGGAGAAATTACTCTTTGTGCATTTACAATATTCATTGATTTTTACCATTGAAAAACGTCCAGAAATGATTGAAGCTACTGACTGAATGAAAGTAGCTGGCATCTCACTCTCTTTGAATCTTCTTTATCATGCTAAGAGGAGCAGGAAAAAGCAAAAAATTTCAGACTTGCACCTTGCAATGCGGAGAAATTACTGTTTGTGCATTTACAATATTCATTGATTTTTGCCATTGAAAAACATCATGTTATTCATATACCAGAAATGTTTGAAGCTACTGACTGAATCAAAGGAGCTGGCATCTCACTCTCTTTGAATCTTCTTTATCATGCTAAGAGGAGCAGGAAAAAGCAAAAAATTTCAGAATTGCACCTTGCAATGCGGAGAAATTACTGTTTGTGCATTTACAATATTCATTGATTTTTGCCATTGAAAAACGTCCAGAAATGATTGAAGCTACTGACTGAATGAAAGGAGCTGGCATCTCACTCTCTTTGAATCTTCTTTATCATGCTAAGAGGAGCAGGAAAAAGCAAAAAATTTCAGAATTGCACCTTGCAATGCGGAGAAATTACTGTTTGTGCATTTACAATATTCATTGATTTTTGCCATTGAAAAACGTCCAGAAATGATTGAAGCTACTGACTGAATGAAAGGAGCTGGCATCTCACTCTCTTTGAATCTTCTTTATCATGCTAAGAGGAGCAGGAAAAAGCAAAAAATTTCAGAATTGCACCTTGCAATGCGGAGAAATTACTGTTTGTGCATTTACAATATTCATTGATTTTTGCCATTGAAAAACATGTTATTCATATACCAGAAATGTTTGAAGCTACTGACTGAATGAAAGGAGCTGGCACCTCACTCTCTTTGAATCTTCTTTATCATGCTAAGAGGAGCGGGAAAAAGCAAAAAATTTCAGAATTGCACCTTGCAATGCGGAGAAATTACTGTTTGTGCATTTACAATATTCATTGATTTTTGCCATTGAAAAACGTCCAGAAATGATTGAAGGTACTGACTGAATGAAAGGAGCTGGCATCTCACTCTCTTTGAATCTTCTTTATCATGCTAAGAGGAGCAGGAAAAAGCAAAAAATTTCAGAATTGCACCTTGCAATGCGGAGAAATTACTGTTTGTGCATTTACAATATTCATTGATTTTTGCCATTGAAAAACGTCCAGAAATGATTGAAGCTACTGACTGAATGAAAGGAGCTGGCATCTCACTCTCTTTGAATCTTCTTTATCATGCTAAGAGGAGCAGGAAAAAGCAAAAAATTTCAGAATTGCACCTTGCAATGCGGAGAAATTACTGTTTGTGCATTTACAATATTCATTGATTTTTGCCATTGAAAAACATCATGTTATTCATATACCAGAAATGTTTGAAGCTACTGACTGAATGAAAGGAGTTGGCATCTCACTCTCTTTGAATCTTCTTTATCATGCTAAGAGGAGCAGGAAAAAGCAAAAAATTTCAGAATTGCACCTTGCAATGTGGAGAAATTACTGTTTGTGCATTTACAATATTCATTGATTTTTACCATTGAAAAACGTCCAGAAATGATTGAAGCTACTGACTGAATGAAAGTAGCTGGCATCTCACTCTCTTTGAATCTTCTTTATCATGCTAAGAGGAGCAGGAAAAAGCAAAAAATTTCAGACTTGCACCTTGCAATGCGGAGAAATTACTGTTTGTGCATTTACAATATTCATTGATTTTTGCCATTGAAAAACATCATGTTATTCATATACCAGAAATGTTTGAAGCTACTGACTGAATGAAAGGAGCTGGCATCTCACTCTCTTTGAATCTTCTTTATCATGCTAAGAGGAGCAGGAAAAAGCAAAAAATTTCAGAATTGCACCTTGCAATGTGGAGAAATTACTGTTTGTGCATTTACAGTATTCATTGATTTTTACCATTGAAAAACGTCCAGAAATGATTGAAGCTACTGACTGAATGAAAGGAGCTGGCATCTCACTCTCTTTGAATCTTCTTTATCATGCTAAGAGGAGCAGGAAAAAGCAAAAAATTTCAGAATTGCACCTTGCAATGCGGAGAAATTACTGTTTGTGCATTTACAATATTCATTGATTTTTGCCATGGAAAAACGTCCAGAAATGATTGAAGCTACTGACTGAATGAAAGGAGCTGGCATCTCACTCTCTTTGAATCTTCTTTATCATGCTAAGAGGAGCAGGAAAAAGCAAAAAATTTCAGAATTGCACCTTGCAATGCGGAGAAATTACTGTTTGTGCATTTACAATATTCATTGATTTTTGCCATTGAAAAACATCATGTTATTCATATACCAGAAATGATTGAAGCTACTGACTGAATGAAAGGAGCTGGCATCTCACTCTCTTTGAATCTACTTTATCATGCTAAGAGGAGCAGGAAAAAGCAAAAAATTTCAGAATTGCACCTTGCAATGCGGAGAAATTACTGTTTGTGCATTTACAATATTCATTGATTTTTGCCATTGAAAAACGTCCAGAAATGATTGAAGCTACTGACTGAATGAAAGGAGCTGGCATCTCACTCTCTTTGAATCTTCTTTATCATGCTAAGAGGAGCAGGAAAAAGCAAAAAATTTCAGAATTGCACCTTGCAATGCGGAGAAATTACTGTTTGTGCATTTACAATATTCATTGATTTTTGCGATTGAAAAACATCATGTTATTAATATACCAGAAATGATTGAAGCTACAGACTGAATGAAAGGAGCTGGCATCTCACTCTCTTTGAATCTTCTTTATCATGCTAAGAGGAGCAGGAAAAAGTAAAAAATTTCAGAATTGCACCTTGCAATGCGGAGAAATTACTGTTTGTGCATTTACAATATTCAATGATTTTTGCCATTGAAAAACGTCCAGAAATGATTGAAGCTACTGACTGAATGAAAGGAGCTGGCATCTCACTCTCTTTGAATCTTGTTTATCATGCTAAGAGGAGCAGGAAAAAGCAAAAAATTTCAGAATTGCACCTTGCAATGCGGAGAAATTACTGTTTGTGCATTTACAATATTCATTGATTTTTGCCATTGAAAAACGTCCAGAAATGATTGAAGCTACTGACTGAATGAAAGGAGCTGGCATCTCACTCTCTTTGAATCTTCTTTATCATGCTAAGAGGAGCAGGAAAAAGCAAAAAATTTCAGAATTGCACCTTGCAATGCGGAGAAATTACTGTTTGTGCATTTACAATATTCATTGATTTTTGCTATTGAAAAACATCATGTTATTCATATACCAGAAATGATTGAAGCTACTGACTGAATGAAAGGAGCTGGCATCTCACTCTCTTTGAATCTTCTTTATCATGCTAAGAGGAGCAGGAAAGAGCAAAAAATTTCAGAATTGCACCTTGCAATGCGGAGAAATTACAGTTTGTGCATTTACAATATTCATTGATTTTTGCCATTGAAAAACGTCCAGAAATGATTGAAGCTACTGACTGAATGAAAGGAGCTGGCATCTCACTCTCTTTGAATCTTCTTTATCATGCTAAGAGGAGCAGGAAAAAGCAAAAAATTTCAGAATTGCACCTTGCAATGCGGAGAAATTACTGTTTGTGCATTTACAATATTCATTGATTTTTGCCATTGAAAAACGTCCAGAAATGATTGAAGGTACTGACTGAATGAAAGGAGCTGGCATCTCACTCTCTTTGAATATTCTTTATCATGCTAAGAGGAGCAGGAAAAAGCAAAAAATTTCAGAATTGCACCTTGCAATGCGGAGAAATTACTGTTTGTGCATTTACAATATTCATTGATTTTTGCCATTGAAAAACGTCCAGAAATGATTGAAGCTACTGACTGAATGAAAGGAGCTGGCATCTCACTCTCTTTGAATCTTCTTTATCATGCTAAGAGGAGCAGGAAAAAGCAAAAAATTTCAGAATTGCACCTTGCAATGCGGAGAAATTACTGTTTGTGCATTTACAATATTCATTGATTTTTGCCATTGAAAAATGTCCAGAAATGATTGAAGCTACTGACTGAATGAAAGGAGCTGGCATCTCACTCTCTTTGAATCTTCTTTATCATGCTAAGAGGAGCAGGAAAAAGCAAAAAATTTCAGAATTGCGCCTTGCAATGCGGAGAAATTAATGTTTGTGCATTTACAAAATTCATTGATTTTTGCCATTGAAAAACATCATGTTATTCATATACCAGAAATGATTGAAGCTACTGACTGAAGGAAAGGAGCTGGCATCTCACTCTCTTTGAATCTTCTTTATCATGCTAAGAGGAGCAGGAAAAAGCAAAAAATTTCAGAATTGCACCTTGCAATGCGGAGAAATTACTGTTTGTGCATTTACAATATTCATTGATTTTTGCCATTGAAAAACATCCAGAAATGATTGAAGCTACTGACTGAATGAAAGGAGCTGGCATCTCACTCTCTTTGAATCTTCTTTATCATGCTAAGAGGAGCAGGAAAAAGCAAAAAATTTCAGAATTGCACCTTGCAATGCGGAGAAATTACTGTTTGTGCATTTACAATATTCATTGATTTTTGCGATTGAAAAACATCATGTTATTCATATACCAGAAATGATTGAAGCTACTGAGTGAATGAAAGGAGCTGGCATCTCACTCTCTTTGAATCTTCTTTATCATGCTAAGAGGAGCAGGAAAAAGTAAAAAATTTCAGAATTGCACCTTGCAATGCGGAGAAATTACTGTTTGTGCATTTACAATATTCAATGATTTTTGCCATTGAAAAACATCCAGAAATGATTGAAGCTACTGACTGAATGAAAGGAGCTGACATCTCACTCTCTTTGAATCTTGTTTATCATGCTAAGAGGAGCAGGAAAAAGCAAAAAATTTCAGAATTGCACCTTGCAATGCGGAGAAATTACTGTTTGTGCATTTACAATATTCATTGATTTTTGCCATTGAAAAACGTCCAGAAATGATTGAAGCTACTGACTGAATGAAAGGAGCTGGCATCTCACTCTCTTTGAATCTTCTTTATCATGCTAAGAGGAGCAGGAAAAAACAAAAAATTTCAGAATTGCACCTTGCAATGCGGAGAAATTACTGTTTGTGCATTTACAATATTCATTGATTTTTGCCATTGAAAAACGTCCAGAAATGTTTGAAGCTACTGACTGAATGAAAGGAGCTGGCATCTCACTCTCTTTGAATCTTCTTTATCATGCTAAGAGGAGCAGGAAAAAGCAAAAAATTTCAGAATTGCACCTTGCAATGCGGAGAAATTACTGTTTGTGCATTTACAATATTCATTGATTTTTGCCATTGAAAAACATGTTATTCATATACCAGAAATGTTTGAAGCTCCTGACTGAATGAAAGGAGCTGGCACCTCACTCTCTTTGAATCTTCTTTATCATGCTAAGAGGAGCAGGAAAAAGGAAAAATTTCAGAATTGCACCTTGCAATGCGGAGAAATTACTGTTTGTGCATTTACAATATTCATTGATTTTTGCCATTGAAAAACGTCCAGAAATGATTGAAGCTACTGACTGAATGAAAGGAGCTGTCATCTCACTCTCTTTGAATCTTCTTTATCATGCTAAGAGGAGCAGGAAAAAGCAAAAAATTTCAGAATTGCACCTTGCAATGCGGAGAAATTACTGTTTGTGCATTTACAATATTCATTGATTTTTGCCATTGAAAAATGTCCAGAAATGATTGAAGCTACTGACTGAATGAAAGGAGCTGGCATCTCACTCTCTTTGAATCTTCTTTATCATGCTAAGAGGAGCAGGAAAAAGCAAAAAATTTCAGAATTGCGCCTTGCAATGCGGAGAAATTACTATTTGTGCATTTACAAAATTCATTGATTTTTGCCATTGAAAAACATCATGTTATTCATATGCCAGAAATGATTGACGCTACTGACTGAAGGAAAGGAGCTGGCATCTCACTCTCTTTGAATCTTCTTTATCATGCTAAGAGGAGCAGGAAAAAGCAAAAAATTTCAGAATTGCACCTTGCAATGCGGAGAAATTACTGTTTGTGCATTTACAATATTCATTGATTTTTGCCATTGAAAAACGTCCAGAAATGATTGAAGCTACTGACTGAATGAAAGGAGCTGGCATCTCACTCTCTTTGAATCTTCTTTATCATGCTAAGAGGAGCAGGAAAAAGCAAAAAATTTCAGAATTGCACCTTGCAATGCGGAGAAATTACTGTTTGTGCATTTACAATATTCATTGATTTTTGCCATTGAAAAACGTCCAGAAATGATTGAAGCTACTGACTGAATGAAAGGAGCTGGCATTTCACTCTCTTTGAATCTTCTTTATCATGCTAAGAGGAGCAGGAAAAAGCAAAAAATTTCAGAATTGCACCTTGCCATGCGGAGAAATTACTGTTTGTGCATTTACAATATTCATTGATTTTTGCCATTGAAAAATGTCCAGAAATGATTGAAGCTACTGACTGAACGAAAGGAGCTGGCATCTCACTCTCTTTGAATCTTCTTTATCATGCTAAGAGGAGCAGGAAAAAGCAAAAAAATTCAGAATTGCGCTTTGCAATGCGGAGAAATTACTGTTTGTGCATTTACAAAATTCATTGATTTTTGCCATTGAAAAACATCATGTTATTCATATACCAGAAATGATTGAAGCTACTGACTGAAGGAAAGGAGCTGGCATCTCACTCTCTTTGAATCTTCTTTATCATGCTAAGAGGAGCAGGAAAAAGCAAAAAATTTCAGAATTGCACCTTGCAATGCGGAGAAATTACTGTTTGTGCATTTCCAATATTCATTGATTTTTGCCATTGAAAAACATCCAGAAATGATTGAAGCTACTGACTGAATGAAAGGAGCTGGCATCTCACTCTCTTTGAATCTTCTTTATCATGCTAAGCGGAGCAGGAAAAAGCAAAAAATTTCAGAATTGCACCTTGCAATGCGGAGAAATTACTGTTTGTGCATTTACAATATTCATTGATTTTTGCGATTGAAAAACATCATGTTATTCATATACCAGAAATGATTGAAGCTACTGACTGAATGAAAGGAGCTGGCATCTCACTCTCTTTGAATCTTCTTTATCATGCTAAGAGGAGCAGGAAAAAGTAAAAAATTTCAGAATTGCACCTTGCAATGCGGAGAAATTACTGTTTGTGCATTTACAATATTCATTGATTTTTGCCATTGAAAAACGTCCAGAAATGATTGAAGCTACTGACTGAATGAAAGGAGCTGGCATCTCACTCTCTTTGAATCTTCTTTATCATGCTAAGAGGAGCAGGAAAAAGCAAAAAATTTCAGAATTGCACCTTGCAATGCGGAGAAATTACTGTTTGTGCATTTACAATATTCATTGATTTTTGCCATTGAAAAACGTCCAGAAATGATTGAAGCTACTGACTGAATGAAAGGAGCTGGCATCTCACTCTCTTTGAATCTTCTTTATCATGCTAAGAGGAGCAGGAAAAAGCAAAAAATTTCAGAATTGCACCTTGCAATGCGGAGAAATTACTGTTTGTGCATTTACAATATTCATTGATTTTTGCCATTGAAAAACGTCCAGAAATGATTGAAGCTACTGACTGAATGAAAGGAGCTGGCATCTCACTCTCTTTGAATCTTCTTTATCATGCTAAGAGGAGCAGGAAAAAGCAAAAAATTTCAGAATTGCACCTTGCAATGCGGAGAAATTACTGTTTGTGCATTTACAATATTCATTGATTTTTGCCATTGAAAAACATCATGTTATTCATATACCAGAAATGATTGAAGCTACTGACTGAATGAAAGGAGCTGGCATCTCACTCTCTTTGAATCTTCTTTATCATGCTAAGAGGAGCAGGAAAAAGTAAAAAATTTCAGAATTGCACCTTGCAATGCGGAGAAATTACTGTTTGTGCATTTATAATATTCAATGATTTTTGCCATTGAAAAACGTCCAGAAATGATTGAAGCTACTGACTGAACGAAAGGAGCTGGCATCTCACTCTCTTTGAATCTTCTTTATCATGCTAAGAGGAGCAGGAAAAAGCAAAAAATTTCAGAATTGCACCTTGCAATGCGGAGAAATTACTGTTTGTGCATTTACAATATTCATTGATTTTTGCCATTGAAAAACATCATGTTATTCATATACCAGAAATGTTTGAAGCTACTGACTGAATGAAAGGAGCTGGCATCTCACTCTCTTTGAATCTTCTTTATCATGCTAAGAGGAGCAGGAAAAAGCAAAAAATTTCAGAATTGCACCTTGCAATGCGGAGAAATTACTGTTTGTGAATTTACAATATTCATTGATTTTTGCCATTGAAAAACGTCCAGAAATGATTGAAGCTACTGACTGAATGAAAAGAGCTGGCATCTCACTCTCTTTGAATCTTCTTTATCATGCTAAGAGGAGCAGGAAAAAGCAAAAAATTTCAGAATTGCACCTTGCAATGCGGAGAAATTACTGTTTGTGCATTTACAATATTCATTGATTTTTGCCATTGAAAAACATCCAGAAATGATTGAAGCTACTGACTGAATGAAAGGAACTGGCATCTCACTCTCTTTGAATCTTGTTTATCATGCTAAGAGGAGCAGGAAAAAGCAAAAAATTTCAGAATTGCACCTTGCAATGCGGAGAAATTACAGTTTGTGCATTTACAATATTCATTGATTTTTGCCATTGAAAAACGTCCAGAAATGATTGATGCTACTGACTGAATGAAAGGAGCTGGCATCTCACTCTCTTTGAATCTTCTTTATCATGCTAAGAGGAGCAGGAAAAAGCAAAAAATTTCAGAATTGCACCTTGCAATGCGGAGAAATTACTGTTTGTGCATTTACAATATTCATTGATTTTTGCCATTGAAAAACATCATGTTATTCATATACCAGAAATGATTGAAGCTACTGACTGAATGAAAGGAGCTGGCATCTCACTCTCTTTGAATCTTCTTTATCATGCTAAGAGGAGCAGGAAAAAGTAAAAAATTTCAGAATTGCACCTTGCAATGCGGAGAAATTACTGTTTGTGCATTTATAATATTCAATGATTTTTGCCATTGAAAAACGTCCAGAAATGATTGAAGCTACTGACTGAACGAAAGGAGCTGGCATCTCACTCTCTTTGAATCTTCTTTATCATGCTAAGAGGAGCAGGAAAAAGCAAAAAATTTCAGAATTGCACCTTGCAATGCGGAGAAATTACTGTTTGTGCATTTACAATATTCATTGATTTTTGCCATTGAAAAACATCCAGAAATGATTGAAGCTACTGACTGAATGAAAGGAGCTGGCATCTCACTCTCTTTGAATCTTCTTTATCATGCTAAGAGGAGCAGGAAAAAGCAAAAAATTTCAGAATTGCACCTTGCAATGCGGAGAAATTACTGTTTGTGCATTTACAATATTCATTGATTTTTGCCATTGAAAAACATCATGTTATTCATATACCAGAAATGTTTGAAGCTACTGACTGAATGAAAGGAGCTGACATCTCACTCTCTTTGAATCTTCTTTATCATGCTAAGAGGAGCAGGAAAAAGCAAAAAATTTCAGAATTGCACCTTGCAATGCGGAGAAATTACTGTTTGTGCATTTACAATATTCATTGATTTTTGCCATTGAAAAACATCCAGAAATGATTGAAGCTACTGACTGAATGAAAGGAGCTGGCATCTCACTCTCTTTGAATCTTCTTTATCATGCTAAGAGGAGCAGGAAAAAGCAAAAAATTTCAGAATTGCACCTTGCAATGCGGAGAAATTACTGTTTGTGCATTTACAATATTCATTGATTTTTGCCATTGAAAAACATCATGTTATTCATATACCAGAAATGTTTGAAGCTACTGACTGAATGAAAGGAGCTGGCATCTCACTCTCTTTGAATCTTCTTTATCATGCTAAGAGGAGCAGGAAAAAGCAAAAAATTTCAGAATTGCACCTTGCAATGCGGAGAAATTACTGTTTGTGCATTTACAATATTCATTGATTTTTGCCATTGAAAAACATCATGTTATTCATATACCAGAAATGTTTGAAGCTACTGACTGAATGAAAGGAGCTGGCATCTCACTCTCTTTGAATCTTCTTTATCATGCTAAGAGGAGCAGGAAAAAGCAAAAAATTTCAGAATTGCACCTTGCAATGTGGAGAAATTACTGTTTGTGCATTTACAATATTCATTGATTTTTACCATTGAAAAACGTCCAGAAATGATTGAAGCTACTGACTGAATGAAAGTAACTGGCATCTCACTCTCTTTGAATCTTCTTTATCATGCTAAGAGGAGCAGGAAAAAGCAAAAAATTTCAGACTTGCACCTTGCAATGCGGAGAAATTACTGTTTGTGCATTTACAATATTCATTGATTTTTGCCATTGAAAAACATCATGTTATTCATATACCAGAAATGTTTGAAGCTACTGACTGAATGAAAGGAGCTGGCATCTCACTCTCTTTGAATCTTCTTTATCATGCTAAGAGGAGCAGGAAAAAGCAAAAAATTTCAGAATTGCACCTTGCAATGCGGAGAAATTACTGTTTGTGCATTTACAATATTCATTGATTTTTGCCATTGAAAAACGTCCAGAAATGATTGAAGCTACTGACTGAATGAAAGGAGCTGGCATCTCACTCTCTTTGAATCTTCTTTATCATGCTAAGAGGAGCAGGAAAAATCAAAAAATTTCAGAATTGCACCTTGCAATGCGGAGAAATTACTGTTTGTGCATTTACAATATTCATTGATTTTTGCCATTGAAAAACATGTTATTCATATACCAGAAATGTTTGAAGCTACTGACTGAATGAAAGGAGCTGGCACATCACTCTCTTTGTATCTTCTTTATCATGCTAAGAGGAGCGGGAAAAAGCAAAAAATTTCAGAATTGCACCTTGCAATGCGGAGAAATTACTGTTTGTGCATTTACAATATTCATTGATTTTTGCCACTGAAAAACGTCCAGAAATGATTGAAGCTACTGACTGAATGAAAGGAGCTGGCATCTCACTCTCTTTGAATCTTCTTTATCATACTAAGAGGAGCAGGAAAAAGCAAAAAATTTCAGAATTGCACCTTGCAATGCGGAGAAATTACAGTTTGTGCATTTACAATATTCATTGATTTTTGCCATTGAAAAACATCCAGAAATGATTGAAGCTACTGACTGAATGAAAGGAGCTGGCATGTCACTCTCTTTGAATCTTCTTTATCATGCTAAGAGGAGCAGGAAAAAGCAAAAAATTTCAGAATTGCACCTTGCAATGCGGAGAAATTACTGTTTGTGCATTTACAATATTCATTGATTTTTGCCATTGAAAAACATCATGTTATTCATATACCAGAAATGTTTGAAGCTACTGACTGAATGAAAGGAGCTGGCATCTCACTCTCTTTGAATCTTCTTTATCATGCTAAGAGGAGCAGGAAAAAGCAAAAAATTTCAGAATTGCACCTTGCAATGTGGAGAAATTACTGTTTGTGCATTTACAATATTCATTGATTTTTACCATTGAAAAACGTCCAGAAATGATTGAAGCTACTGACTGAATGAAAGTAGCTGGCATCTCACTGTCTTTGAATCTTCTTTATCATGCTAAGAGGAGCAGGAAAAAGCAAAAAATTTCAGACTTGCACCTTGCAATGCGGAGAAATTACTGTTTGTGCATTTACAATATTCATTGATTTTTGCCATTGAAAAACATCATGTTATTCATATACCAGAAATGTTTGAAGCTACTGACTGAATGAAAGGAGCTGGCATCTCACTCTCTTTGAATCTTCTTTATCATGCTAAGAGGAGCAGGAAAAAGCAAAAAATTTCAGAATTGCACCTTGCAATGCGGAGAAATTACTGTTTGTGCATTTACAATATTCATTGATTTTTGCCATTGAAAAACATCATGTTATTCATATACCAGAAATGTTTGAAGCTACTGACTGAATGAAAGGAGCTGGCATCTCACTCTCTTTGAATCTTCTTTATCATGCTAAGAGGAGCAGGAAAAAGCAAAAAATTTCAGAATTGCACCTTGCAATGCGGAGAAATTACTGTTTGTGCATTTACAATATTCATTGATTTTTGCCATTGAAAAACGTCCAGAAATGATTGAAGCTACTGACTGAATGAAAGGAGCCGGCATCTCACTCTCTTTGAATTTTCTTTATCATGCTAAGAGGAGCAGGAAAAATCAAAAAATTTCAGAATTGCACCTTGCAATGCGGAGAAATTACTGTTTGTGCATTTACAATATTCATTGATTTTTGCCATTGAAAAACATCCAGAAATGATTGAAGCTACTGACTGAATGAAAGGAGCTGGCATCTCACTCTCTTTGAATCTTCTTTATCATGCTAAGAGGAGCAGGAAAAAGCAAAAAATTTCAGAATTGCACCTTGCAATGCGGAGAAATTACTGTTTGTGCATTTACAATATTCATTGATTTTTGCCATTGAAAAACATCATGTTATTCATATACCAGAAATGTTTGAAGCTACTGACTGAATGAAAGGAGCTGACATCTCACTCTCTTTGAATCTTCTTTATCATGCTAAGAGGAGCAGGAAAAAGCAAAAAATTTCAGAATTGCACCTTGCAATGCGGAGAAATTACTGTTTGTGCATTTACAATATTCATTGATTTTTGCCATTGAAAAACATCCAGAAATGATTGAAGCTACTGACTGAATGAAAGGAGCTGGCATCTCACTCTCTTTGAATCTTCTTTATCATGCTAAGAGGAGCAGGAAAAAGCAAAAAATTTCAGAATTGCACCTTGCAATGCGGAGAAATTACTGTTTGTGCATTTACAATATTCATTGATTTTTGCCTTTGAAAAACATCATGTTATTCATATACCAGAAATGTTTGAAGCTACTGACTGAATGAAAGGAGCTGGCATCTCACTCTCTTTGAATCTTCTTTATCATGCTAAGAGGAGCAGGAAAAAGCAAAAAATTTCAGAATTGCACCTTGCAATGCGGAGAAATTACTGTTTGTGCATTTACAATATTCATTGATTTTTGCCATTGAAAAACATCATGTTATTCATATACCAGAAATGTTTGACGCTACTGACTGAATGAAAGGAGCTGGCATCTCACTCTCTTTGAATCTTCTTTATCATGCTAAGAGGAGCAGGAAAAAGCAAAAAATTTCAGAATTGCACCTTGCAATGTGGAGAAATTACTGTTTGTGCATTTACAATATTCATTGATTTTTACCATTGAAAAACGTCCAGAAATGATTGAAGCTACTGACTGAATGAAAGTAACTGGCATCTCACTCTCTTTGAATCTTCTTTATCATGCTAAGAGGAGCAGGAAAAAGCAAAAAATTTCAGACTTGCACCTTGCAATGCGGAGAAATTACTGTTTGTGCATTTACAATATTCATTGATTTTTGCCATTGAAAAACATCATGTTATTCATATACCAGAAATGTTTGAAGCTACTGACTGAATGAAAGGAGCTGGCATCTCACTCTCTTTGAATCTTCTTTATCATGCTAAGAGGAGCAGGAAAAAGCAAAAAATTTCAGAATTGCACCTTGCAATGCGGAGAAATTACTGTTTGTGCATTTACAATATTCATTGATTTTTGCCATTGAAAAACGTCCAGAAATGATTGAAGCTACTGACTGAATGAAAGGAGCTGGCATCTCACTCTCTTTGAATCTTCTTTATCATGCTAAGAGGAGCAGGAAAAATCAAAAAATTTCAGAATTGCACCTTGCAATGCGGAGAAATTACTGTTTGTGCATTTACAATATTCATTGATTTTTGCCATTGAAAAACATGTTATTCATATACCAGAAATGTTTGAAGCTACTGACTGAATGAAAGGAGCTGGCACATCACTCTCTTTGTATCTTCTTTATCATGCTAAGAGGAGCGGGAAAAAGCAAAAAATTTCAGAATTGCACCTTGCAATGCGGAGAAATTACTGTTTGTGCATTTACAATATTCATTGATTTTTGCCACTGAAAAACGTCCAGAAATGATTGAAGCTACTGACTGAATGAAAGGAGCTGGCATCTCACTCTCTTTGAATCTTCTTTATCATACTAAGAGGAGCAGGAAAAAGCAAAAAATTTCAGAATTGCACCTTGCAATGCGGAGAAATTACAGTTTGTGCATTTACAATATTCATTGATTTTTGCCATTGAAAAACATCCAGAAATGATTGAAGCTACTGACTGAATGAAAGGAGCTGGCATGTCACTCTCTTTGAATCTTCTTTATCATGCTAAGAGGAGCAGGAAAAAGCAAAAAATTTCAGAATTGCACCTTGCAATGCGGAGAAATTACTGTTTGTGCATTTACAATATTCATTGATTTTTGCCATTGAAAAACATCATGTTATTCATATACCAGAAATGTTTGAAGCTACTGACTGAATGAAAGGAGCTGGCATCTCACTCTCTTTGAATCTTCTTTATCATGCTAAGAGGAGCAGGAAAAAGCAAAAAATTTCAGAATTGCACCTTGCAATGTGGAGAAATTACTGTTTGTGCATTTACAATATTCATTGATTTTTACCATTGAAAAACGTCCAGAAATGATTGAAGCTACTGACTGAATGAAAGTAGCTGGCATCTCACTGTCTTTGAATCTTCTTTATCATGCTAAGAGGAGCAGGAAAAAGCAAAAAATTTCAGACTTGCACCTTGCAATGCGGAGAAATTACTGTTTGTGCATTTACAATATTCATTGATTTTTGCCATTGAAAAACATCATGTTATTCATATACCAGAAATGTTTGAAGCTACTGACTGAATGAAAGGAGCTGGCATCTCACTCTCTTTGAATCTTCTTTATCATGCTAAGAGGAGCAGGAAAAAGCAAAAAATTTCAGAATTGCACCTTGCAATGCGGAGAAATTACTGTTTGTGCATTTACAATATTCATTGATTTTTGCCATTGAAAAACATCATGTTATTCATATACCAGAAATGTTTGAAGCTACTGACTGAATGAAAGGAGCTGGCATCTCACTCTCTTTGAATCTTCTTTATCATGCTAAGAGGAGCAGGAAAAAGCAAAAAATTTCAGAATTGCACCTTGCAATGCGGAGAAATTACTGTTTGTGCATTTACAATATTCATTGATTTTTGCCATTGAAAAACGTCCAGAAATGATTGAAGCTACTGACTGAATGAAAGGAGCCGGCATCTCACTCTCTTTGAATTTTCTTTATCATGCTAAGAGGAGCAGGAAAAATCAAAAATTTCAGAATTGCACCTTGCAATGCGGAGAAATTACTGTTTGTGCATTTACAATATTCATTGATTTTTGCCATTGAAAAACATGTTATTCATATACCAGAAATGTTTGAAGCTACTGACTGAATGAAAGGAGCTGGCACCTCACTCTCTTTGAATCTTCTTTATCATGCTAAGAGGAGCGGGAAAAAGCAAAAAATTTCAGAATTGCACCTTGCATTGCGGAGAAATTACTGTTTGTGCATTTACAATATTCATTGATTTTTACCATTGAAAAACATGTTATTCATATACCAGAAATGTTTGAAGCTACTGACTGAATGAAAGGAGCTGGCATCTCACTCTCTTTGAATCTTCTTTATCATGCTAAGAGGAGCAGGAAAAAGCAAAAAATTTCAGAATTGCACCTTGCAATGTGGAGAAATTACTGTTTGCGCATTTACAATATTCATTGATTTTTACCATTGAAAAACGTCCAGAAATGATTGAAGCTACTGACTGAATGAAAGTAGCTGGCATCTCACTCTCTTTGAATCTTCTTTATCATGCTAAGAGGAGCAGTAAAAAGCAAAAAATTTCAGACTTGCACCTTGCAATGCGGAGAAATTACTGTTTGTGCATTTACAATATTCATTGATTTTTGCCATTGAAAAACATCATGTTATTCATATACCAGAAATGTTTGAAGCTACTGACTGAATGAAAGGAGCTGGCATCTCACTCTCTTTGAATCTTCTTTATCATGCTAAGAGGAGCAGGAAAAAGCAAAAAATTTCAGAATTGCACCTTGCAATGCGGAGAAATTACTGTTTGTGCATTTACAATATTCATTGATTTTTGCCATTGAAAAACATCATGTTATTCATATACCAGAAATGTTTGAAGCTACTGACTGAATGAAAGGAGCTGGCATCTCACTCTCTTTGAATCTTCTTTATCATGCTAAGAGGAGCAGGAAAAAGCAAAAAATTTCAGAATTGCACCTTGCAATGCGGAGAAATTACTGTTTGTGCATTTACAATATTCATTGATTTTTGCCATTGAAAAACGTCCAGAAATGATTGAAGCTACTGACTGAATGAAAGGAGCTGGCATCTCACTCTCTTTGAATCTTCTTTATCATGCTAAGAGGAGCAGGAAAAATCAAAAAATTTCAGAATTGCACCTTGCAATGCGGAGAAATTACTGTTTGTGCATTTACAATATTCATTGATTTTTGCCATTGAAAAACATGTTATTCATATACCAGAAATGTTTGAAGCTACTGACTGAATGAAAGGAGCTGGCACCTCACTCTCTTTGAATCTTCTTTATCATGCTAAGAGGAGCGGGAAAAAGCAAAAAATTTCAGAATTGCACCTTGCAATGCGGAGAAATTACTGTTTGTGCATTTACAATATTCATTGATTTTTGCCATTGAAAAACGTCCAGAAATGATTGAAGGTACTGACTGAATGAAAGGAGCTGGCATCTCACTCTCTTTGAATCTTCTTTATCATGCTAAGAGGAGCAGGAAAAAGCAAAAAATTTCAGAATTGCACCTTGCAATGCGGAGAAATTACTGTTTGTGCATTTACAATATTCATTGATTTTTGCCATTGAAAAACGTCCAGAAATGATTGAAGCTACTGACTGAATGAAAGGAGCTGGCATCTCACTCTCTTTGAATCTTCTTTATCATGCTAAGAGGAGCAGGAAAGAGCAAAAAATTTCAGAATTGCACCTTGCAATGCGGAGAAATTACAGTTTGTGCATTTACAATATTCATTGATTTTTGCCATTGAAAAACATCCAGAAATGATTGAAGCTACTGACTGAATGAAAGGAGCTGGCATCTCACTCTCTTTGAATCTTCTTTATCATGCTAAGAGGAGCAGGAAAAAGCAAAAAATTTCAGAATTGCACCTTGCAATGCGGAGAAATTACTGTTTGTGCATTTACAATATTCATTGATTTTTGCCATTGAAAAACATCATGTTATTCATATACCAGAAATGTTTGAAGCTACTGACTGAATGAAAGGAGCTGGCATCTCACTCTCTTTGAATCTTCTTTATCATGCTAAGAGGAGCAGGAAAAAGCAAAAAATTTCAGAATTGCACCTTGCAATGTGGAGAAATTACTGTTTGTGCATTTACAATATTCATTGATTTTTACCATTGAAAAACGTCCAGAAATGATTGAAGCTACTGACTGAATGAAAGTAGCTGGCATCTCACTCTCTTTGAATCTTCTTTATCATGCTAAGAGGAGCAGGAAAAAGCAAAAAATTTCAGACTTGCACCTTGCAATGCGGAGAAATTACTGTTTGTGCATTTACAATATTCATTGATTTTTGCCATTGAAAAACGTCCAGAAATGATTGAAGGTACTGACTGAATGAAAGGAGCTGGCATCTCACTCTCTTTGAATCTTCTTTATCATGCTAAGAGGAGCAGGAAAAAGCAAAAAATTTCAGAATTGCACCTTGCAATGCGGAGAAATTACTGTTTGTGCATTTACAATATTCATTGATTTTTGCCACTGAAAAACGTCCAGAAATGATTGAAGCTACTGACTGAATGAAAGGAGCTGGCATCTCACTCTCTTTGAATCTTCTTTAACATGCTAAGAGGAGCAGGAAAAAGCAAAAAATTTCAGAATTGCACCTTGCAATGCGGAGAAATTACAGTTTGTGCATTTACAATATTCATTGATTTTTGCCATTGAAAAACATCCAGAAATGATTGAAGCTACTGACTGAATGAAAGGAGCTGGCATCTCACTCTCTTTGAATCTTCTTTATCATGCTAAGAGGAGCAGGAAAAAGCAAAAAATTTCAGAATTGCACCTTGCAATGCGGAGAAATTACTGTTTGTGCATTTACAATATTCATTGATTTTTGCCATTGAAAAACATCATGTTATTCATATACCAGAAATGTTTGAAGCTACTGACTGAATGAAAGGAGCTGGCATCTCACTCTCTTTGAATCTTCTTTATCATGCTAAGAGGAGCAGGAAAAAGCAAAAAATTTCAGAATTGCACCTTGCAATGTGGAGAAATTACTGTTTGTGCATTTACAATATTCATTGATTTTTACCATTGAAAAACGTCCAGAAATGATTGAAGCTACTGACTGAATGAAAGTAGCTGGCATCTCACTCTCTTTGAATCTTCTTTATCATGCTAAGAGGAGCAGGAAAAAGCAAAAAATTTCAGACTTGCACCTTGCAATGCGGAGAAATTACTGTTTGTGCATTTACAATATTCATTGATTTTTGCCATTGAAAAACATCATTTTATTCATATACCAGAAATGTTTGAAGCTACTGACTGAATGAAAGGAGCTGGCATCTCACTCTCTTTGAATCTTCTTTATCATGCTAAGAGGAGCAGGAAAAAGCAAAAAATTTCAGAATTGCACCTTGCAATGCGGAGAAATTACTGTTTGTGCATTTACAATATTCATTGATTTTTGCCATTGAAAAACATCATGTTATTCATATACCAGAAATGTTTGAAGCTACTGACTGAATGAAAGGAGCTGGCATCTCACTCTCTTTGAATCTTCTTTATCATGCTAAGAGGAGCAGGAAAAAGCAAAAAATTTCAGAATTGCACCTTGCAATGCGGAGAAATTACTGTTTGTGCATTTACAATATTCATTGATTTTTGCCATTGAAAAACGTCCAGAAATGATTGAAGCTACTGACTGAATGAAAGGAGCTGGCATCTCACTCTCTTTGAATCTTCTTTATCATGCTAAGAGGAGCAGGAAAAATCAAAAAATTTCAGAATTGCACCTTGCAATGCGGAGAAATTACTGTTTGTGCATTTACAATATTCATTGATTTTTGCCATTGAAAAACATGTTATTCATATACCAGAAATGTTTGAAGCTACTGACTGAATGAAAGGAGCTGGCACCTCACTCTCTTTGAATCTTCTTTATCATGCTAAGAGGAGCGGGAAAAAGCAAAAAATTTCAGAATTGCACCTTGCAATGCGGAGAAATTACTGTTTGTGCATTTACAATATTCATTGATTTTTGCCATTGAAAAACGTCCAGAAATGATTGAAGGTACTGACTGAATGAAAGGAGCTGGCATCTCACTCTCTTTGAATCTTCTTTATCATGCTAAGAGGAGCAGGAAAAAGCAAAAAATTTCAGAATTGCACCTTGCAATGCGGAGAAATTACTGTTTGTGCATTTACAATATTCATTGATTTTTGCCATTGAAAAACATCCAGAAATGATTGAAGCTACTGACTGAATGAAAGGAGCTGGCATCTCACTCTCTTTGAATGTTCTTTATCATGCTAAGAGGAGCAGGAAAAAGCAAAAAATTTCAGAATTGCACCTTGCAATGCGGAGAAATTACTGTTTGTGCATTTACAATATTCATTGATTTTTGCCATTGAAAAACATCATGTTATTCATATACCAGAAATGTTTGAAGCTACTGACTGAATGAAAGGAGCTGGCATCTCACTCTCTTTGAATCTTCTTTATCATGCTAAGAGGAGCAGGAAAAAGCAAAAAATTTCAGAATTGCACCTTGCAATGTGGAGAAATTACTGTTTGTGCATTTACAATATTCATTGATTTTTACCATTGAAAAACGTCCAGAAATGATTGAAGCTACTGACTGAATGAAAGTAGCTGGCATCTCACTCTCTTTGAATCTTCTTTATCATGCTAAGAGGAGCAGGAAAAAGCAAAAAATTTCAGACTTGCACCTTGCAATGCGGAGAAATTACTGTTTGTGCATTTACAATATTCATTGATTTTTGCCATTGAAAAACATTATGTTATTCATATACCAGAAATGTTTGAAGCTACTGACTGAATGAAAGTAGCTGGCATCTCACTCTCTTTGAATCTTCTTTATCATGCTAAGAGGAGCAGGAAAAACCAAAAAATTTCAGAATTGCACCTTGCAATGCGGAGAAATTACTGTTTGTGCATTTACAATATTCATTGATTTTTGCCATTGAAAAACGTCCAGAAATGATTGAAGCTACTGACTGAATGAAAGGAGCTGGCATCTCACTCTCTTTGAATCTTCTTTATCATGCTAAGAGGAGCAGGAAAAAGCAAAAAATTTCAGAATTGCACCTTGCAATGCGGAGAAATTACTGTTTGTGCATTTACAATATTCATTGATTTTTGCCATTGAAAAACATCATGTTATTCATATACCAGAAATGTTTGAAGCTACTGACTGAATGAAAGGAGCTGGCATCTCACTCTCTTTGAATCTTCTTTATCATGCTAAGAGGAGCAGGAAAAAGCAAAAAATTTCAGAATTGCACCTTGCAATGTGGAGAAATTACTGTTTGTGCATTTACAATATTCATTGATTTTTACCATTGAAAAACGTCCAGAAATGATTGAAGCTACTGACTGAATGAAAGTAGCTGGCATCTCACTCTCTTTGAATCTTCTTTATCATGCTAAGAGGAGCAGGAAAAAGCAAAAAATTTCAGACTTGCACCTTGCAATGCGGAGAAATTACTGTTTGTGCATTTACAATATTCATTGATTTTTGCCATTGAAAAACATCATTTTATTCATATACCAGAAATGTTTGAAGCTACTGACTGAATGAAAGGAGCTGGCATCTCACTCTCTTTGAATCTTCTTTATCATGCTAAGAGGAGCAGGAAAAAGCAAAAAATTTCAGAATTGCACCTTGCAATGCGGAGAAATTACTGTTTGTGCATTTACAATATTCATTGATTTTTGCCATTGAAAAACATCATGTTATTCATATACCAGAAATGTTTGAAGCTACTGACTGAATGAAAGGAGCTGGCATCTCACTCTCTTTGAATCTTCTTTATCATGCTAAGAGGAGCAGGAAAAAGCAAAAAATTTCAGAATTGCACCTTGCAATGCGGAGAAATTACTGTTTGTGCATTTACAATATTCATTGATTTTTGCCATTGAAAAACGTCCAGAAATGATTGAAGCTACTGACTGAATGAAAGGAGCTGGCATCTCACTCTCTTTGAATCTTCTTTATCATGCTAAGAGGAGCAGGAAAAATCAAAAAATTTCAGAATTGCACCTTGCAATGCGGAGAAATTACTGTTTGTGCATTTACAATATTCATTGATTTTTGCCATTGAAAAACATGTTATTCATATACCAGAAATGTTTGAAGCTACTGACTGAATGAAAGGAGCTGGCACCTCACTCTCTTTGAATCTTCTTTATCATGCTAAGAGGAGCGGGAAAAAGCAAAAAATTTCAGAATTGCACCTTGCAATACGGAGAAATTACTGTTTGTGCATTTACAATATTCATTGATTTTTGCCATTGAAAAACGTCCAGAAATGATTGAAGGTACTGACTGAATGAAAGGAGCTGGCATCTCACTCTCTTTGAATCTTCTTTATCATGCTAAGAGGAGCAGGAAAAAGCAAAAAATTTCAGAATTGCACCTTGCAATGCGGAGAAATTACTGTTTGTGCATTTACAATATTCATTGATTTTTGCCATTGAAAAACATCCAGAAATGATTGAAGCTACTGACTGAATGAAAGGAGCTGGCATCTCACTCTCTTTGAATGTTCTTTATCATGCTAAGAGGAGCAGGAAAAAGCAAAAAATTTCAGAATTGCACCTTGCAATGCGGAGAAATTACTGTTTGTGCATTTACAATATTCATTGATTTTTGCCATTGAAAAACATCATGTTATTCATATACCAGAAATGTTTGAAGCTACTGACTGAATGAAAGGAGCTGGCATCTCACTCTCTTTGAATCTTCTTTATCATGCTAAGAGGAGCAGGAAAAAGCAAAAAATTTCAGAATTGCACCTTGCAATGTGGAGAAATTACTGTTTGTGCATTTACAATATTCATTGATTTTTACCATTGAAAAACGTCCAGAAATGATTGAAGCTACTGACTGAAT
Source organism: Phyllobates terribilis (assembly GCF_046119375.1). Lineage (NCBI taxonomy): Eukaryota > Metazoa > Chordata > Amphibia > Anura > Dendrobatidae > Phyllobates > Phyllobates terribilis. The sequence continues at coordinate 73,137 of NW_027364726.1, forward strand.
GAAAGTAGCTGGCATCTCACTCTCTTTGAATCTTCTTTATCATGCTAAGAGGAGCAGGAAAAAGCAAAAAATTTCAGACTTGCACCTTGCAATGCGGAGAAATTACTGTTTGTGCATTTACAATATTCATTGATTTTTGCCATTGAAAAACATTATGTTATTCATATACCAGAAATGTTTGAAGCTACTGACTGAATGAAAGTAGCTGGCATCTCACTCTCTTTGAATCTTCTTTATCATGCTAAGAGGAGCAGGAAAAACCAAAAAATTTCAGAATTGCACCTTGCAATGCGGAGAAATTACTGTTTGTGCATTTACAATATTCATTGATTTTTGCCATTGAAAAACGTCCAGAAATGATTGAAGCTACTGACTGAATGAAAGGAGCTGGCATCTCACTCTCTTTGAATCTTCTTTATCATGCTAAGAGGAGCAGGAAAAAGCAAAAAATTTCAGAATTGCACCTTGCAATGCGGAGAAATTACTGTTTGTGCATTTACAATATTCATTGATTTTTGCCATTGAAAAACATCATGTTATTCATATACCAGAAATGTTTGAAGCTACTGACTGAATGAAAGGAGCTGGCATCTCACTCTCTTTGAATCTTCTTTATCATGCTAAGAGGAGCAGGAAAAAGCAAAAAATTTCAGAATTGCACCTTGCAATGTGGAGAAATTACTGTTTGTGCATTTACAATATTCATTGATTTTTACCATTGAAAAACGTCCAGAAATGATTGAAGCTACTGACTGAATGAAAGTAGCTGGCATCTCACTCTCTTTGAATCTTCTTTATCATGCTAAGAGGAGCAGGAAAAAGCAAAAAATTTCAGACTTGCACCTTGCAATGCGGAGAAATTACTGTTTGTGCATTTACAATATTCATTGATTTTTGCCATTGAAAAACATCATTTTATTCATATACCAGAAATGTTTGAAGCTACTGACTGAATGAAAGGAGCTGGCATCTCACTCTCTTTGAATCTTCTTTATCATGCTAAGAGGAGCAGGAAAAAGCAAAAAATTTCAGAATTGCACCTTGCAATGCGGAGAAATTACTGTTTGTGCATTTACAATATTCATTGATTTTTGCCATTGAAAAACATCATGTTATTCATATACCAGAAATGTTTGAAGCTACTGACTGAATGAAAGGAGCTGGCATCTCACTCTCTTTGAATCTTCTTTATCATGCTAAGAGGAGCAGGAAAAAGCAAAAAATTTCAGAATTGCACCTTGCAATGCGGAGAAATTACTGTTTGTGCATTTACAATATTCATTGATTTTTGCCATTGAAAAACGTCCAGAAATGATTGAAGCTACTGACTGAATGAAAGGAGCTGGCATCTCACTCTCTTTGAATCTTCTTTATCATGCTAAGAGGAGCAGGAAAAATCAAAAAATTTCAGAATTGCACCTTGCAATGCGGAGAAATTACTGTTTGTGCATTTACAATATTCATTGATTTTTGCCATTGAAAAACATGTTATTCATATACCAGAAATGTTTGAAGCTACTGACTGAATGAAAGGAGCTGGCACCTCACTCTCTTTGAATCTTCTTTAACATGCTAAGAGGAGCGGGAAAAAGCAAAAAATTTCAGAATTGCACCTTGCAATGCGGAGAAATTACTGTTTGTGCATTTACAATATTCATTGATTTTTGCCATTGAAAAACGTCCAGAAATGATTGAAGGTACTGACTGAATGAAAGGAGCTGGCATCTCACTCTCTTTGAATCTTCTTTATCATGCTAAGAGGAGCAGGAAAAAGCAAAAAATTTCAGAATTGCACCTTGCAATGCGGAGAAATTACTGTTTGTGCATTTACAATATTCATTGATTTTTGCCATTGAAAAACATCCAGAAATGATTGAAGCTACTGACTGAATGAAAGGAGCTGGCATCTCACTCTCTTTGAATGTTCTTTATCATGCTAAGAGGAGCAGGAAAAAGCAAAAAATTTCAGAATTGCACCTTGCAATGCGGAGAAATTACTGTTTGTGCATTTACAATATTCATTGATTTTTGCCATTGAAAAACATCATGTTATTCATATACCAGAAATGTTTGAAGCTACTGACTGAATGAAAGGAGCTGGCATCTCACTCTCTTTGAATCTTCTTTATCATGCTAAGAGGAGCAGGAAAAAGCAAAAAATTTCAGAATTGCACCTTGCAATGTGGAGAAATTACTGTTTGTGCATTTACAATATTCATTGATTTTTACCATTGAAAAACGTCCAGAAATGATTGAAGCTACTGACTGAATGAAAGTAGCTGGCATCTCACTCTCTTTGAATCTTCTTTATCATGCTAAGAGGAGCAGGAAAAAGCAAAAAATTTCAGACTTGCACCTTGCAATGCGGAGAAATTACTGTTTGTGCATTTACAATATTCATTGATTTTTGCCATTGAAAAACATTATGTTATTCATATACCAGAAATGTTTGAAGCTACTGACTGAATGAAAGTAGCTGGCATCTCACTCTCTTTGAATCTTCTTTATCATGCTAAGAGGAGCAGGAAAAACCAAAAAATTTCAGAATTGCACCTTGCAATGCGGAGAAATTACTGTTTGTGCATTTACAATATTCATTGATTTTTGCCATTGAAAAACGTCCAGAAATGATTGAAGCTACTGACTGAATGAAAGGAGCTGGCATCTCACTCTCTTTGAATCTTCTTTATCATGCTAAGAGGAGCAGGAAAAAGCAAAAAATTTCAGAATTGCACCTTGCAATGCGGAGAAATTACTGTTTGTGCATTTACAATATTCATTGATTTTTGCCATTGAAAAACATCATGTTATTCATATACCAGAAATGATTGAAGCTACTGACTGAATGAAAGGAGCTGGCATCTCACTCTCTTTGAATCTTCTTTATCATGCTAAGAGGAGCAGGAAAAAGTAAAAAATTTCAGAATTGCACCTTGCTATGCGGAGAAATTACTGTTTGTGCATTTATAATATTCAATGATTTTTGCCATTGAAAAACGTCCAGAAATGATTGAAGCTACTGACTGAACGAAAGGAGCTGGCATCTCACTCTCTTTGAATCTTCTTTATCATGCTAAGAGGAGCAGGAAAAAGCAAAAAATTTCAGAATTGCACCTTGCAATGCAGAGAAATTACTGTTTGTGCATTTACAATATTCATTGATTTTTGCCATTGAAAAACGTCCAGAAATGATTGAAGCTACTGACTGAATGAAAGGAGCTGGCATCTCACTCTCTTTGAATATTCTTTATCATGCTAAGAGGAGCAGGAAAAAGCAAAAAATTTCAGAATTGCACCTTGCAATGCGGAGAAATTACTGTTTGTGCATTTACAATATTCATTGATTTTTGCCATTGAAAAACATCATGTTATTCATATACCAGAAATGTTTGAAGCTACTGACTGAATGAAAGGAGCTGACATCTCACTCTCTTTGAATCTTCTTTATCATGCTAAGAGGAGCAGGAAAAAGCAAAAAATTTCAGAATTGCACCTTGCAATGCAGAGAAATTACTGTTTGTGCATTTACAATATTCATTGATTTTTGCCATTGAAAAACGTCCAGAAATGATTGAAGCTACTGACTGAATGAAAGGAGCTGGCATCTCACTCTCTTTGAATCTTCTTTATCATGCTAAGAGGAGCAGGAAAAAGCAAAAAATTTCAGAATTGCACCTTGCAATGCGGAGAAATTACTGTTTGTGCATTTACAATATTCATTGATTTTTGCCATTGAAAAACATCATGTTATTCATATACCAGAAATGTTTGAAGCTACTGACTGAATGAAAGGAGCTGGCATCTCACTCTCTTTGAATCTTCTTTATCATGCTAAGAGGAGCAGGAAAAAGCAAAAAATTTCAGAATTGCACCTTGCAATGTGGAGAAATTACTGTTTGTGCATTTACAATATTCATTGATTTTTACCATTGAAAAACGTCCAGAAATGATTGAAGCTACTGACTGAATGAAAGTAGCTGGCATCTCACTCTCTTTGAATCTTCTTTATCATGCTAAGAGGAGCAGGAAAAAGCAAAAAATTTCAGACTTGCACCTTGCAATGCGGAGAAATTACTGTTTGTGCATTTACAATATTCATTGATTTTTGCCATTGAAAAACGTCCAGAAATGATTGAAGGTACTGACTGAATGAAAGGAGCTGGCATCTCACTCTCTTTGAATCTTCTTTATCATGCTAAGAGGAGCAGGAAAAAGTAAAAAATTTCAGAATTGCACCTTGCTATGCGGAGAAATTACTGTTTGTGCATTTATAATATTCAATGATTTTTGCCATTGAAAAACGTCCAGAAATGATTGAAGCTACTGACTGAACGAAAGGAGCTGGCATCTCACTCTCTTTGAATCTTCTTTATCATGCTAAGAGGAGCAGGAAAAAGCAAAAAATTTCAGAATTGCACCTTGCAATGCAGAGAAATTACTGTTTGTGCATTTACAATATTCATTGATTTTTGCCATTGAAAAACGTCCAGAAATGATTGAAGCTACTGACTGAATGAAAGGAGCTGGCATCTCACTCTCTTTGAATATTCTTTATCATGCTAAGAGGAGCAGGAAAAAGCAAAAAATTTCAGAATTGCACCTTGCAATGCGGAGAAATTACTGTTTGTGCATTTACAATATTCATTGATTTTTGCCATTGAAAAACATCATGTTATTCATATACCAGAAATGTTTGAAGCTACTGACTGAATGAAAGGAGCTGACATCTCACTCTCTTTGAATCTTCTTTATCATGCTAAGAGGAGCAGGAAAAAGCAAAAAATTTCAGAATTGCACCTTGCAATGCAGAGAAATTACTGTTTGTGCATTTACAATATTCATTGATTTTTGCCATTGAAAAACGTCCAGAAATGATTGAAGCTACTGACTGAATGAAAGGAGCTGGCATCTCACTCTCTTTGAATCTTCTTTATCATGCTAAGAGGAGCAGGAAAAAGCAAAAAATTTCAGAATTGCACCTTGCAATGCGGAGAAATTACTGTTTGTGCATTTACAATATTCATTGATTTTTGCCATTGAAAAACATGTTATTCATATACCAGAAATGTTTGAAGCTACTGACTGAATGAAAGGAGCTGGCACCTCACTCTCTTTGAATCTTCTTTATCATGCTAAGAGGAGCGGGAAAAAGCAAAAAATTTCAGAATTGCACCTTGCAATGCGGAGAAATTACTGTTTGTGCATTTACAATATTCATTGATTTTTGCCATTGAAAAACGTCCAGAAATGATTGAAGGTACTGACTGAATGAAAGGAGCTGGCATCTCACTCTCTTTGAATCTTCTTTATCATGCTAAGAGGAGCAGGAAAAAGCAAAAAATTTCAGAATTGCACCTTGCAATGCGGAGAAATTACTGTTTGTGCATTTACAATATTCATTGATTTTTGCCATTGAAAAACATCCAGAAATGATTGAAGCTACTGACTGAATGAAAGGAGCTGGCATCTCACTCTCTTTGAATGTTCTTCATCATGCTAAGAGGAGCAGGAAAAAGCAAAAAATTTCAGAATTGCACCTTGCAATGCGGAGAAATTACTGTTTGTGCATTTACAATATTCATTGATTTTTGCCATTGAAAAACATCATGTTATTCATATACCAGAAATGTTTGAAGCTACTGACTGAATGAAAGGAGCTGGCATCTCACTCTCTTTGAATCTTCTTTATCATGCTAAGAGGAGCAGGAAAAAGCAAAAAATTTCAGAATTGCACCTTGCAATGTGGAGAAATTACTGTTTGTGCATTTACAATATTCATTGATTTTTACCATTGAAAAACGTCCAGAAATGATTGAAGCTACTGACTGAATGAAAGTAGCTGGCATCTCACTCTCTTTGAATCTTCTTTATCATGCTAAGAGGAGCAGGAAAAAGCAAAAAATTTCAGACTTGCACCTTGCAATGCGGAGAAATTACTGTTTGTGCATTTACAATATTCATTGATTTTTGCCATTGAAAAACATTATGTTATTCATATACCAGAAATGTTTGAAGCTACTGACTGAATGAAAGTAGCTGGCATCTCACTCTCTTTGAATCTTCTTTATCATGCTAAGAGGAGCAGGAAAAACCAAAAAATTTCAGAATTGCACCTTGCAATGCGGAGAAATTACTGTTTGTGCATTTACAATATTCATTGATTTTTGCCATTGAAAAACGTCCAGAAATGATTGAAGCTACTGACTGAATGAAAGGAGCTGGCATCTCACTCTCTTTGAATCTTCTTTATCATGCTAAGAGGAGCAGGAAAAAGCAAAAAATTTCAGAATTGCACCTTGCAATGCGGAGAAATTACTGTTTGTGCATTTACAATATTCATTGATTTTTGCCATTGAAAAACATCATGTTATTCATATACCAGAAATGATTGAAGCTACTGACTGAATGAAAGGAGCTGGCATCTCACTCTCTTTGAATCTTCTTTATCATGCTAAGAGGAGCAGGAAAAAGTAAAAAATTTCAGAATTGCACCTTGCTATGCGGAGAAATTACTGTTTGTGCATTTATAATATTCAATGATTTTTGCCATTGAAAAACGTCCAGAAATGATTGAAGCTACTGACTGAACGAAAGGAGCTGGCATCTCACTCTCTTTGAATCTTCTTTATCATGATAAGAGGAGCAGGAAAAAGCAAAAAATTTCAGAATTGCACCTTGCAATGCAGAGAAATTACTGTTTGTGCATTTACAATATTCATTGATTTTTGCCATTGAAAAACGTCCAGAAATGATTGAAGCTACTGACTGAATGAAAGGAGCTGGCATCTCACTCTCTTTGAATATTCTTTATCATGCTAAGAGGAGCAGGAAAAAGCAAAAAATTTCAGAATTGCACCTTGCAATGCGGAGAAATTACTGTTTGTGCATTTACAATATTCATTGATTTTTGCCATTGAAAAACATCATGTTATTCATATACCAGAAATGTTTGAAGCTACTGACTGAATGAAAGGAGCTGACATCTCACTCTCTTTGAATCTTCTTTATCATGCTAAGAGGAGCAGGAAAAAGCAAAAAATTTCAGAATTGCACCTTGCAATGCAGAGAAATTACTGTTTGTGCATTTACAATATTCATTGATTTTTGCCATTGAAAAACGTCCAGAAATGATTGAAGCTACTGACTGAATGAAAGGAGCTGGCATCTCACTCTCTTTGAATCTTCTTTATCATGCTAAGAGGAGCAGGAAAAAGCAAAAAATTTCAGAATTGCACCTTGCAATGCGGAGAAATTACTGTTTGTGCATTTACAATATTCATTGATTTTTGCCATTGAAAAACATCATGTTATTCATATACCAGAAATGTTTGAAGCTACTGACTGAATGAAAGGAGCTGGCATCTCACTCTCTTTGAATCTTCTTTATCATGCTAAGAGGAGCAGGAAAAAGCAAAAAATTTCAGAATTGCACCTTGCAATGTGGAGAAATTACTGTTTGTGCATTTACAATATTCATTGATTTTTACCATTGAAAAACGTCCAGAAATGATTGAAGCTACTGACTGAATGAAAGTAGCTGGCATCTCACTCTCTTTGAATCTTCTTTATCATGCTAAGAGGAGCAGGAAAAAGCAAAAAATTTCAGACTTGCACCTTGCAATGCGGAGAAATTACTGTTTGTGCATTTACAATATTCATTGATTTTTGCCATTGAAAAACGTCCAGAAATGATTGAAGGTACTGACTGAATGAAAGGAGCTGGCATCTCACTCTCTTTGAATCTTCTTTATCATGCTAAGAGGAGCAGGAAAAAGTTAAAAAATTTCAGAATTGCACCTTGCTATGCGGAGAAATTACTGTTTGTGCATTTATAATATTCAATGATTTTTGCCATTGAAAAACGTCCAGAAATGATTGAAGCTACTGACTGAACGAAAGGAGCTGGCATCTCACTCTCTTTGAATCTTCTTTATCATGCTAAGAGGAGCAGGAAAAAGCAAAAAATTTCAGAATTGCACCTTGCAATGCAGAGAAATTACTGTTTGTGCATTTACAATATTCATTGATTTTTGCCATTGAAAAACATCCAGAAATGATTGAAGCTACTGACTGAATGAAAGGAGCTGGCATCTCACTCTCTTTGAATATTCTTTATCATGCTAAGAGGAGCAGGAAAAAGCAAAAAATTTCAGAATTGCACCTTGCAATGCGGAGAAATTACTGTTTGTGCATTTACAATATTCATTGATTTTTGCCATTGAAAAACATCATGTTATTCATATACCAGAAATGTTTGAAGCTACTGACTGAATGAAAGGAGCTGACATCTCACTCTCTTTGAATCTTCTTTATCATGCTAAGAGGAGCAGGAAAAAGCAAAAAATTTCAGAATTGCACCTTGCAATGCAGAGAAATTACTGTTTGTGCATTTACAATATTCATTGATTTTTGCCATTGAAAAACGTCCAGAAATGATTGAAGCTACTGACTGAATGAAAGGAGCTGGCATCTCACTCTCTTTGAATCTTCTTTATCATGCTAAGAGGAGCAGGAAAAAGCAAAAAATTTCAGAATTGCACCTTGCAATGTGGAGAAATTACTGTTTGTGCATTTACAATATTCATTGATTTTTACCATTGAAAAACGTCCAGAAATGATTGAAGCTACTGACTGAATGAAAGTAGCTGGCATCTCACTCTCTTTGAATCTTCTTTATCATGCTAAGAGGAGCAGGAAAAAGCAAAAAATTTCAGACTTGCACCTTGCAATGCGGAGAAATTACTGTTTGTGCATTTACAATATTCATTGATTTTTGCCATTGAAAAACGTCCAGAAATGATTGAAGGTACTGACTGAATGAAAGGAGCTGGCATCTCACTCTCTTTGAATCTTCTTTATCATGCTAAGAGGAGCAGGAAAAAGCAAAAAATTTCAGAATTGCACCTTGCAATGCGGAGAAATTACTGTTTGTGCATTTACAATATTCATTGATTTTTGCCACTGAAAAACGTCCAGAAATGATTGAAGCTACTGACTGAATGAAAGGAGCTGGCATCTCACTCTCTTTGAATCTTCTTTAACATGCTAAGAGGAGCAGGAAAAAGCAAAAAATTTCAGAATTGCACCTTGCAATGCGGAGAAATTACAGTTTGTGCATTTACAATATTCATTGATTTTTGCCATTGAAAAACATCCAGAAATGATTGAAGCTACTGACTGAATGAAAGGAGCTGGCATCTCACTCTCTTTGAATCTTCTTTATCATGCTAAGAGGAGCAGGAAAAAGCAAAAAATTTCAGAATTGCACCTTGCAATGCGGAGAAATTACTGTTTGTGCATTTACAATATTCATTGATTTTTGCCATTGAAAAACATCATGTTATTCATATACCAGAAATGTTTGAAGCTACTGACTGAATGAAAGGAGCTGGCATCTCACTCTCTTTGAATCTTCTTTATCATGCTAAGAGGAGCAGGAAAAAGCAAAAAATTTCAGAATTGCACCTTGCAATGTGGAGAAATTACTGTTTGTGCATTTACAATATTCATTGATTTTTACCATTGAAAAACGTCCAGAAATGATTGAAGCTACTGACTGAATGAAAGTAGCTGGCATCTCACTCTCTTTGAATCTTCTTTATCATGCTAAGAGGAGCAGGAAAAAGCAAAAAATTTCAGACTTGCACCTTGCAATGCGGAGAAATTACTGTTTGTGCATTTACAATATTCATTGATTTTTGCCATTGAAAAACATCATTTTATTCATATACCAGAAATGTTTGAAGCTACTGACTGAATGAAAGGAGCTGGCATCTCACTCTCTTTGAATCTTCTTTATCATGCTAAGAGGAGCAGGAAAAAGCAAAAAATTTCAGAATTGCACCTTGCAATGCGGAGAAATTACTGTTTGTGCATTTACAATATTCATTGATTTTTGCCATTGAAAAACATCATGTTATTCATATACCAGAAATGTTTGAAGCTACTGACTGAATGAAAGGAGCTGGCATCTCACTCTCTTTGAATCTTCTTTATCATGCTAAGAGGAGCAGGAAAAAGCAAAAAATTTCAGAATTGCACCTTGCAATGCGGAGAAATTACTGTTTGTGCATTTACAATATTCATTGATTTTTGCCATTGAAAAACGTCCAGAAATGATTGAAGCTACTGACTGAATGAAAGGAGCTGGCATCTCACTCTCTTTGAATCTTCTTTATCATGCTAAGAGGAGCAGGAAAAATCAAAAAATTTCAGAATTGCACCTTGCAATGCGGAGAAATTACTGTTTGTGCATTTACAATATTCATTGATTTTTGCCATTGAAAAACATGTTATTCATATACCAGAAATGTTTGAAGCTACTGACTGAATGAAAGGAGCTGGCACCTCACTCTCTTTGAATCTTCTTTATCATGCTAAGAGGAGCGGGAAAAAGCAAAAAATTTCAGAATTGCACCTTGCAATGCGGAGAAATTACTGTTTGTGCATTTACAATATTCATTGATTTTTGCCATTGAAAAACGTCCAGAAATGATTGAAGGTACTGACTGAATGAAAGGAGCTGGCATCTCACTCTCTTTGAATCTTCTTTATCATGCTAAGAGGAGCAGGAAAAAGCAAAAAATTTCAGAATTGCACCTTGCAATGCGGAGAAATTACTGTTTGTGCATTTACAATATTCATTGATTTTTGCCATTGAAAAACGTCCAAAAATGATTGAAGCTACTGACTGAATGAAAGGAGCTGGCATCTCACTCTCTTTGAATCTTCTTTATCATGCTAAGAGGAGCAGGAAAAAGCAAAAAATTTCAGAATTGCACCTTGCAATGCGGAGAAATTACAGTTTGTGCATTTACAATATTCATTGATTTTTGCCATTGAAAAACATCCAGAAATGATTGAAGCTACTGACTGAATGAAAGGAGCTGGCATCTCACTCTCTTTGAATGTTCTTTATCATGCTAAGAGGAGCAGGAAAAAGCAAAAAATTTCAGAATTGCACCTTGCAATGCGGAGAAATTACTGTTTGTGCATTTACAATATTCATTGATTTTTGCCATTGAAAAACATCATGTTATTCATATACCAGAAATGTTTGAAGCTACTGACTGAATGAAAGGAGCTGGCATCTCACTCTCTTTGAATCTTCTTTATCATGCTAAGAGGAGCAGGAAAAAGCAAAAAATTTCAGAATTGCACCTTGCAATGTGGAGAAATTACTGTTTGTGCATTTACAATATTCATTGATTTTTACCATTGAAAAACGTCCAGAAATGATTGAAGCTACTGACTGAATGAAAGTAGCTGGCATCTCACTCTCTTTGAATCTTCTTTATCATGCTAAGAGGAGCAGGAAAAAGCAAAAAATTTCAGACTTGCACCTTGCAATGCGGAGAAATTACTGTTTGTGCATTTACAATATTCATTGATTTTTGCCATTGAAAAACATTATGTTATTCATATACCAGAAATGTTTGAAGCTACTGACTGAATGAAAGTAGCTGGCATCTCACTCTCTTTGAATCTTCTTTATCATGCTAAGAGGAGCAGGAAAAAGCAAAAAATTTCAGAATTGCACCTTGCAATGCGGAGAAATTACTGTTTGTGCATTTACAATATTCATTGATTTTTGCCATTGAAAAACGTCCAGAAATGATTGAAGCTACTGACTGAATGAAAGGAGCTGGCATCTCACTCTCTTTGAATCTTCTTTATCATGCTAAGAGGAGCAGGAAAAAGCAAAAAATTTCAGAATTGCACCTTGCAATGCGGAGAAATTACTGTTTGTGCATTTACAATATTCATTGATTTTTGCCATTGAAAAACATCATGTTATTCATATACCAGAAATGATTGAAGCTACTGACTGAATGAAAGGAGCTGGCATCTCACTCTCTTTGAATATTCTTTATCATGCTAAGAGGAGCAGGAAAAAGCAAAAAATTTCAGAATTGCACCTTGCAATGCGGAGAAATTACTGTTTGTGCATTTACAATATTCATTGATTTTTGCCATTGAAAAACATCATGTTATTCATATACCAGAAATGTTTGAAGCTACTGACTGAATGAAAGGAGCTGGCATCTCACTCTCTTTGAATCTTCTTTATCATGCTAAGAGGAGCAGGAAAAAGCAAAAAATTTCAGAATTGCACCTTGCAATGCGGAGAAATTACTGTTTGTGCATTTACAATATTCATTGATTTTTGCCATTGAAAAACATCATGTTATTCATATACCAGAAATGTTTGAAGCTACTGACTGAATGAAAGGAGCTGGCATCTCACTCTCTTTGAATCTTCTTTATCATGCTAAGAGGAGCAGGAAAAAGCAAAAAATTTCAGAATTGCACCTTGCAATGTGGAGAAATTACTGTGCATTTACAATATTCATTGATTTTTACCATTGAAAAACGTCCAGAAATGATTGAAGCTACTGACTGAATGAAAGTAGCTGGCATCTCACTCTCTTTGAATCTTCTTTATCATGCTAAGAGGAGCAGGAAAAAGCAAAAAATTTCAGACTTGCACCTTGCAATGCGGAGAAATTACTGTTTGTGCATTTACAATATTCATTGATTTTTGACATTGAAAAACATCATGTTATTCATATACCAGAAATGTTTGAAGCTACTGACTGAATGAAAGGAGCTGGCATCTCACTCTCTTTGAATCTTCTTTATCATGCTAAGCGGAGCAGGAAAAAGCAAAAAATTTCAGAATTGCACCTTGCAATGCGGAGAAATTACTGTTTGTGCATTTACAATATTCATTGATTTTTGCCATTGAAAAACATGTTATTCATATACCAGAAATGTTTGAAGCTACTGACTGAATGAAAGGAGCTGGCACCTCATTCTCTTTGAATCTTCTTTATCATGCTAAGCGGAGCGGGAAAAAGCAAAAAAATTCAGAATTGCACCTTGCAATGCGGAGAAATTACTGTTTGTGCATTTACAATATTCATTGATTTTTGCCATTGAAAAACGTCCAGAAATGATTGAAGCTACTGACTGAATGAAAGGAGCTGGCATCTCACTCTCTTTGAATCTTCTTTATCATGCTAAGAGGAGCAGGAAAAAGTAAAAAATTTCAGAATTGCACCTTGCAATGCGGAGAAATTACAGTTTGTGCATTTACAATATTCATTGATTTTTGCCATTGAAAAACATCCAGAAATGATTGAAGCTACTGACTGAATGAAAGGAGCTGGCATCTCACTCTCTTTGAATCTTCTTTATCATGCTAAGAGGAGCAGGAAAAAGCAAAAAATTTCAGAATTGCACCTTGCAATGCGGAGAAATTACTGTTTGTGCATTTACAATATTCATTGATTTTTGCCATTGAAAAACATCATGTTATTCATATACCAGAAATGTTTGAAGCTACTGACTGAATGAAAGGAGCTGGCATCTCACTCTCTTTGAATCTTCTTTATCATGCTAAGAGGAGCAGGAAAAAGCAAAAAATTTCAGAATTGCACCTTGCAATGCGGAGAATTTACTGTTTGTGCATTTACAATATTCATTGATTTTTGCCATTGAAAACATCATGTTATTCATATACCAGAAATGTTTGAAGCTACTGACTGAATGAAAGGAGCTGGCATCTCACTCTCTTTGAATCTTCTTTATCATGCTAAGAGGAGCAGGAAAAAGCAAAAAATTGCAGAATTGCACCTTGCAATGTGGAGAAATTACTGTTTGTGCATTTACAATATTCATTGATTTTTACCATTGAAAAACGTCCAGAAATGATTGAAGCTACTGACTGAATGAAAGTAGCTGGCATCTCACTCTCTTTGAATCTTCTTTATCATGCTAAGAGGAGCAGGAAAAAGCAAAAAATTTCAGACTTGCACCTTGCAATGCGGAGAAATTACTGTTTGTGCATTTACAATATTCATTGATTTTTGCCATTGAAAAACATCATGTTATTCATATACCAGAAATGTTTGAAGCTACTGACTGAATGAAAGGAGCTGGCATCTCACTCTCTTTGAATCTTCTTTATCATGCTAAGAGGAGCAGGAAAAAGCAAAAAATTTCAGAATTGCACCTTGCAATGCGGAGAAATTACTGTTTGTGCATTTACAATATTCATTGATTTTTGCCATTGAAAAACGTCCAGAAATGATTGAAGCTACTGACTGAATGAAAGGAGCTGGCATCTCACTCTCTTTGAATCTTCTTTATCATGCTAAGAGGAGCAGGAAAAAGCAAAAAATTTCAGAATTGCACCTTGCAATGCGGAGAAATTACTGTTTGTGCATTTACAATATTCATTGATTTTTGCCATTGAAAAACGTCCAGAAATGATTGAAGCTACTGACTGAATGAAAGGAGCTGGCATCTCACTCTCTTTGAATCTTCTTTATCATGCTAAGAGGAGCAGGAAAAAGCAAAAAATTTCACAATTGCACCTTGCAATGCGGAGAAATTACTGTTTGTGCATTTACAATATTCATTGATTTTTGCCATTGAAAAACATGTTTTTCATATACCAGAAATGTTTGAAGCTACTGACTGAATGAAAGGAGCTGGCACCTCACTCTCTTTGAATCTTCTTTATCATGCTAAGAGGAGCAGGAAAAAGTAAAAAATTTCAGAATTGCACCTTGCAATGCGGAGAAATTACTGTTTGTGCATTTACAATATTCATTGATTTTTGCCATTGAAAAACATCATGTTATTCATATACCAGAAATGATTGAAGCTACTGACTGAATGAAAGTAGCTGGCATCTCACTCTCTTTGAATCGTCTTTATCATGCTAAGAGGAGCAGGAAAAAGCAAAAAATTTCAGAATTGCACCTTGCAATGCGGAGAAATTACTGTTTGTGCATTTACAATATTCATTGATTTTTGCAATTGAAAAACGTCCAGAAATGATTGAAGCTACTGACTGAATGAAAGGAGCTGGCAACTCACTCTCTTTGAATCATGTTTATCATGCTAAGAGGAGCAGGAAAAAGCAAAAAATTTCAGAATTGCACCTTGCAATGCGGAGAAATTACTGTTTGTGCATTTACAATATTCATTGATTTTTGCCATTGAAAAACGTCCAGAAATGATTGAAGCTACTGACTGAATGAAAGGAGCTGGCATCTCACTCTCTTTGAATCTTCTTTATCATGCTAAGAGGAGCAGGAAAAAGCAAAAAATTTCAGAATTGCACCTTGCAATGCGGAGAAATTACTGTTTGTGCATTTACAATATTCATTGATTTTTGCCATTGAAAAACATCATGTTATTCATATACCAGAAATGATTGAAGCTACTGACTGAATGAAAGGAGCTGGCATCTCACTCTCTTTGAATCTTCTTTATCATGCTAAGAGGAGCAGGAAAAAGCAAAAAATTTCAGAATTGCACCTTGCAATGCGGAGAAATTACTGTTTGTGCATTTACAATATTCATTGATTTTTGCCATTGAAAAACGTCCAGAAATGATTGAAGCTACTGACTGAATGAAAGGAGCTGGCATCTCACTCTCTTTGAATCTTCTTTATCATGCTAAGAGGAGCAGGAAAAAGCAAAAAATTTCAGAATTGCACCTTGCAATGCGGAGAAATTACTGTTTGTGCATTTACAATATTCATTGATTTTTGCCATTGAAAAACGTCCAGAAATGATTGAAGCTACTGACTGAATGAAAGGAGCTGGCATCTCACTCTCTTTGAATCTTGTTTATCATGCTAAGAGGAGCAGGAAAAAGCAAAAAATTTCAGAATTGCACCTTGCAATGCGGAGAAATTACTGTTTGTGCATTTACAATATTCATTGATTTTTGCCATTGAAAAACGTCCAGAAATGATTGAAGCTACTGACTGAATGAAAGGAGCTGGCATCTCACTCTCTTTGAATCTTCTTTATCATGCTAAGAGGAGCAGGAAAAAGCAAAAAATTTCAGAATTGCACCTTGCAATGCGGAGAAATTACTGTTTGTGCATTTACAATATTCATTGATTTTTGCCATTGAAAAACATCATGTTATTCATATACCAGAAATGATTGAAGCTACTGACTGAATGAAAGGAGCTGGCATCTCACTCTCTTTGAATCTTCTTTATCATGCTAAGAGGAGCAGGAAAAAGTAAAAAATTTCAGAATTGCACCTTGCAATGCGGAGAAATTACTGTTTGTGCATTTATAATATTCAATGATTTTTGCCATTGAAAAACGTCCAGAAATGATTGAAGCTACTGACTGAACGAAAGGAGCTGGCATCTCACTCTCTTTGAATCTTCTTTATCATGCTAAGAGGAGCAGGAAAAAGCAAAAAATTTCAGAATTGCACCTTGCAATGCGGAGAAATTACTGTTTGTGCATTTACAATATTCATTGATTTTTGCCATTGAAAAACATCATGTTATTCATATACCAGAAATGTTTGAAGCTAATGACTGAATGAAAGGAGCTGACATCTCACTCTCTTTGAATCTTCTTTATCATGCTAAGAGGAGCAGGAAAAAGCAAAAAATTTCAGAATTGCACCTTGCAATGCGGAGAAATTACTGTTTGTGCATTTAGAATATTCATTGATTTTTGCCATTGAAAAACGTCCAGAAATGATTGAAGCTACTGACTGAATGAAAGGAGCTGGCATCTCACTCTCTTTGAATCTTCTTTATCATGCTAAGAGGAGCAGGAAAAAGCAAAAAATTTCAGAATTACACCTTGCAATGCGGAGAAATTACTGTTTGTGCATTTACAATATTCATTGATTTTTGCCATTGAAAAACATCATGTTATTCATATACCAGAAATGTTTGAAGCTACTGACTGAATGAAAGGAGCTGGCATCTCACTCTCTTTGAATCTTCTTTATCATGCTAAGAGGAGCAGGAAAAAGCAAAAAATTTCAGAATTGCACCTTGCAATGCGGAGAAATTACTGTTTGTGCATTTACAATATTCATTGATTTTTGCCATTGAAAAACATCATGTTATTCATATATCAGAAATGTTTGAAGCTACTGACTGAATGAAAGGAGCTGGCATGTCACTCTCTTTGAATCTTCTTTATCATGCTAAGAGGAGCAGGAAAAAGCAAAAAATTTCAGAATTGCACCTTGCAATGTGGAGAAATTACTGTTTGTGCATTTACAATATTCATTGATTTTTACCATTGAAAAACGTCCAGAAATGATTGAAGCTACTGACTGAATGAAAGTAGCTGGCATCTCACTCTCTTTGAATCTTCTTTATCATGCTAAGAGGAGCAGGAAAAAGCAAAAAATTTCAGACTTGCACCTTGCAATGCGGAGAAATTACTGTTTGTGCATTTACAATATTCATTGATTTTTGCCATTGAAAAACATCATGTTATTCATATACCAGAAATGTTTGAAGCTACTGACTGAATGAAAGGAGCTGGCATCTCACTCTCTTTGAATCTTCTTTATCATGCTAAGAGGAGCAGGAAAAAGCAAAAAATTTCAGAATTGCACCTTGCAATGCGGAGAAATTACTGTTTGTGCATTTACAATATTCATTGATTTTTGCCATTGAAAAACGTCCAGAAATGATTGAAGCTACTGACTGAATGAAAGGAGCTGGCATCTCACTCTCTTTGAATCTTCTTTATCATGCTAAGAGGAGCAGGAAAAAGCAAAAAATTTCAGAATTGCACCTTGCAATGCGGAGAAATTACTGTTTGTGCATTTACAATATTCATTGATTTTTGCCATTGAAAAACGTCCAGAAATGATTGAAGCTACTGACTGAATGAAAGGAGCTGGCATCTCACTCTCTTTGAATCTTCTTTATCATGCTAAGAGGAGCAGGAAAAAGCAAAAAATTTCAGAATTGCACCTTGCAATGCGGAGAAATTACAGTTTGTGCATTTACAATATTCATTGATTTTTGCCATTGAAAAACATCCAGAAATGATTGAAGCTACTGACTGAATGAAAGGAGCTGGCATCTCACTCTCTTTGAATCTTCTTTATCATGCTAAGAGGAGCAGGAAAAAGCAAAAAATTTCAGAATAGCACCTTGCAATGCGGAGAAATTACTGTTTGTGCATTTACAATATTCATTGATTTTTGCCATTGAAAAACATCATGTTATTCATATACCAGAAATGTTTGAAGCTACTGACTGAATGAAAGGAGCTGGCATCTCACTCTCTTTGAATCTTCTTTATCATGCTAAGAGGAGCAGGAAAAAGCAAAAAATTTCAGAATTGCACCTTGCAATGTGGAGAAATTACTGTTTGTGCATTTACAATATTCATTGATTTTTACCATTGAAAAACGTCCAGAAATGATTGAAGCTACTGACTGAATGAAAGTAGCTGGCATCTCACTCTCTTTGAATCTTCTTTATCATGCTAAGAGGAGCAGGAAAAAGCAAAAAATTTCAGACTTGCACCTTGCAATGCGGAGAAATTACTGTTTGTGCATTTACAATATTCATTGATTTTTGCCATTGAAAAACATCATGTTATTCATATACCAGAAATGTTTGAAGCTACTGACTGAATGAAAGGAGCTGGCATCTCACTCTCTTTGAATCTTCTTTATCATGCTAAGAGGAGCAGGAAAAAGCAAAAAATTTCAGAATTGCACCTTGCAATGCGGAGAAATTACTGTTTGTGCATTTACAATATTCATTGATTTTTGCCATTGAAAAACATCATGTTATTCATATACCAGAAATGTTTGAAGCTACTGACTGAATGAAAGGAGCTGGCATCTCACTCTCTATGAATCTTCTTTATCATGCTAAGAGGAGCAGGAAAAAGCAAAAAATTTCAGAATTGCACCTTGCAATGTGGAGAAATTACTGTTTGTGCATTTACAATATTCATTGATTTTTACCATTGAAAAACGTCCAGAAATGATTGAAGCTACTGACTGAATGAAAGTAGCTGGCATCTCACTCTCTTTGAATCTTCTTTATCATGCTAAGAGGAGCAGGAAAAAGCAAAAAATTTCAGACTTGCACCTTGCAATGCGGAGAAATTACTGTTTGTGCATTTACAATATTCATTGATTTTTGCCATTGAAAAACATCATGTTATTCATATACCAGAAATGTTTGAAGCTACTGACTGAATGAAAGGAGCTGGCATCTCACTCTCTTTGAATCTTCTTTATCATGCTAAGAGGAGCAGGAAAAAGCAAAAAATTTCAGAATTGCACCTTGCAATGCGGAGAAATTACTGTTTGTGCATTTACAATATTCATTGATTTTTGCCATTGAAAAACATCATGTTATTCATATACCAGAAATGATTGAAGCTACTGACTGAATGAAAGGAGCTGGCATCTCACTCTCTTTGAATCTTCTTTATCATGCTAAGAGGAGCAGGAAAAAGTAAAAAATTTCAGAATTGCACCTTGCAATGCGGAGAAATTACTGTTTGTGCATTTATAATATTCAATGATTTTTGCCATTGAAAAACGTCCAGAAATGATTGAAGCTACTGACTGAACGAAAGGAGCTGGCATCTCACTCTCTTTGAATCTTCTTTATCATGCTAAGAGGAGCAGGAAAAAGCAAAAAATTTCAGAATTGCACCTTGCAATGCGGAGAAATTACTGTTTGTGCATTTACAATATTCATTGATTTTTGCCATTGAAAAACATCCAGAAATGATTGAAGCTACTGACTGAATGAAAGGAGCTGGCATCTCACTCTCTTTGAATCTTCTTTATCATGCTAAGAGGAGCAGGAAAAAGCAAAAAATTTCAGAATTGCACCTTGCAATGCGGAAAAATTACTGTTTGTGCATTTACAATATTCATTGATTTTTGCCATTGAAAAACATCATGTTATTCATATACCAGAAATGTTTGAAGCTACTGACTGAATGAAAGGAGCTGACATCTCACTCTCTTTGAATCTTCTTTATCATGCTAAGAGGAGCAGGAAAAAGCAAAAAATTTCAGAATTGCACCTTGCAATGCGGAGAAATTACTGTTTGTGCATTTACAATATTCATTGATTTTTGCCATTGAAAAACGTCCAGAAATGATTGAAGCTACTGACTGAATGAAAGGAGCTGGCATCTCACTCTCTTTGAATCTTCTTTATCATGCTAAGAGGAGCAGGAAAAAGCAAAAAATTTCAGAATTGCACCTTGCAATGCGGAGAAATTACTGTTTGTGCATTTACAATATTCATTGATTTTTGCCATTGAAAAACATGTTATTCATATACCAGAAATGTTTGAAGCTACTGACTGAATGAAAGGAGCTGGCACCTCACTCTCTTTGAATCTTCTTTATCATGCTAAGAGGAGCGGGAAAAAGCAAAAAATTTCAGAATTGCACCTTGCAATGCGGAGAAATTACTGTTTGTGCATTTATAATATTCAATGATTTTTGCCATTGAAAAACGTCCAGAAATGATTGAAGCTACTGACTGAACGAAAGGAGCTGGCATCTCACTCTCTTTGAATCTTCTTTATCATGCTAAGAGGAGCAGGAAAAAGCAAAAAATTTCAGAATTGCACCTTGCAATGCGGAGAAATTACTGTTTGTGCATTTACAATATTCATTGATTTTTGCCATTGAAAAACATCCAGAAATGATTGAAGCTACTGACTGAATGAAAGGAGCTGGCATCTCACTCTCTTTGAATCTTCTTTATCATGCTAAGAGGAGCAGGAAAAAGCAAAAAATTTCAGAATTGCACCTTGCAATGCGGAGAAATTACTGTTTGTGCATTTACAATATTCATTGATTTTTGCCATTGAAAAACATCATGTTATTCATATACCAGAAATGTTTGAAGCTACTGACTGAATGAAAGGAGCTGACATCTCACTCTCTTTGAATCTTCTTTATCATGCTAAGAGGAGCAGGAAAAAGCAAAAAATTTCAGAATTGCACCTTGCAATGCGGAGAAATTACTGTTTGTGCATTTACAATATTCATTGATTTTTGCCATTGAAAAACGTCCAGAAATGATTGAAGCTACTGACTGAATGAAAGGAGCTGGCATCTCACTCTCTTTGAATCTTCTTTATCATGCTAAGAGGAGCAGGAAAAGCAAAAAATTTCAGAATTGCACCTTGCAATGCGGAGAAATTACAGTTTGTGCATTTACAATATTCATTGATTTTTGCCATTGAAAAACATCCAGAAATGATTGAAGCTACTGACTGAATGAAAGGAGCTGGCATCTCACTCTCTTTGAATCTTCTTTATCATGCTAAGAGGAGCAGGAAAAAGCAAAAAATTTCAGAATTGCACCTTGCAATGCGGAGAAATTACTGTTTGTGCATTTACAATATTCATTGATTTTTGCCATTGAAAAACATCATGTTATTCATATACCAGAAATGTTTGAAGCTACTGACTGAATGAAAGGAGCTGGCATCTCACTCTCTTTGAATCTTCTTTATCATGCTAAGAGGAGCAGGAAAAAGCAAAAAATTTCAGAATTGCACCTTGCAATGTGGAGAAATTACTGTTTGTGCATTTACAATATTCATTGATTTTTACCATTGAAAAACGTCCAGAAATGATTGAAGCTACTGACTGAATGAAAGTAGCTGGCATCTCACTCTCTTTGAATCTTCTTTATCATGCTAAGAGGAGCAGGAAAAAGCAAAAAATTTCAGACTTGCACCTTGCAATGCGGAGAAATTACTGTTTGTGCATTTACAATATTCATTGATTTTTGCCATTGAAAAACATCATGTTATTCATATACCAGAAATGTTTGAAGCTACTGACTGAATGAAAGGAGCTGGCATCTCACTCTCTTTGAATCTTCTTTATCATGCTAAGAGGAGCAGGAAAAAGTATAAAATTTCAGAATTGCACCTTGCAATGCGGAGAAATTACTGTTTGTGCATTTATAATATTCAATGATTTTTGCCATTGAAAAACGTCCAGAAATGATTGAAGCTACTGACTGAACGAAAGGAGCTGGCATCTCACTCTCTTTGAATCTTCTTTATCATGCTAAGAGGAGCAGGAAAAAGCAAAAAATTTCAGAATTGCACCTTGCAATGCGGAGAAATTACTGTTTGTGCATTTACAATATTCATTGATTTTTGCCATTGAAAAACATCCAGAAATGATTGAAGCTACTGACTGAATGAAAGGAGCTGGCATCTCACTCTCTTTGAATCTTCTTTATCATGCTAAGAGGAGCAGGAAAAAGCAAAAAATTTCAGAATTGCACCTTGCAATGCGGAGAAATTACTGTTTGTGCATTTACAATATTCATTGATTTTTGCCATTGAAAAACATCATGTTATTCATATACCAGAAATGTTTGAAGCTACTGACTGAATGAAAGGAGCTGGCATCTCACTCTCTTTGAATCTTCTTTATCATGCTAAGAGGAGCAGGAAAAGGCAAAAAATTTCAGAATTGCACCTTGCAATGCGGAGAAATTACTGTTTGTGCATTTACAATATTCATTGATTTTTGCCATTGAAAAACGTCCAGAAATGATTGAAGCTACTGACTGAATGAAAGGAGCTGGCATCTCACTCTCTTTGAATCTTCTTTATCATGCTAAGAGGAGCAGGAAAAAGCAAAAAATTTCAGAATTGCACCTTGCAATGCGGAGAAATTACTGTTTGTGCATTTACAATATTCATTGATTTTTGCCATTGAAAAACATGTTATTCATATACCAGAAATGTTTGAAGCTACTGACTGAATGAAAGGAGCTGGCACCTCACTCTCTTTGAATCTTCTTTATCATGCTAAGAGGAGCGGGAAAAAGCAAAAAATTTCAGAATTGCACCTTGCAATGCGGAGAAATTACTGTTTGTGCATTTATAATATTCAATGATTTTTGCCATTGAAAAACGTCCAGAAATGATTGAAGCTACTGACTGAACGAAAGGAGCTGGCATCTCACTCTCTTTGAATCTTCTTTATCATGCTAAGAGGAGCAGGAAAAAGCAAAAAATTTCAGAATTGCACCTTGCAATGCGGAGAAATTACTGTTTGTGCATTTACAATATTCATTGATTTTTGCCATTGAAAAACATCCAGAAATGATTGAAGCTACTGACTGAATGAAAGGAGCTGGCATCTCACTCTCTTTGAATCTTCTTTATCATGCTAAAAGGAGCAGGAAAAAGCAAAAAATTTCAGAATTGCACCTTGCAATGCGGAGAAATTACTGTTTGTGCATTTACAATATTCATTGATTTTTGCCATTGAAAAACATCATGTTATTCATATACCAGAAATGTTTGAAGCTACTGACTGAATGAAAGGAGCTGACATCTCACTCTCTTTGAATCTTCTTTATCATGCTAAGAGGAGCAGGAAAAAGCAAAAAATTTCAGAATTGCACCTTGCAATGCGGAGAAATTACTATTTGTGCATTTACAATATTCATTGATTTTTGCCATTGAAAATCGTCCAGAAATGATTGAAGCTACTGACTGAATGAAAGGAGCTGGCATCTCACTCTCTTTGAATCTTCTTTATCATGCTAAGAGGAGCAGGAAAAAGCAAAAAATTTCAGAATTGCACCTTGCAATGCGGAGAAATTACTGTTTGTGCATTTACAATATTCATTGATTTTTGCCATTGAAAAACATGTTATTCATATACCAGAAATGTTTGAAGCTACTGACTGAATGAAAGGAGCTGGCACCTCACTCTCTTTGAATCTTCTTTATCATGCTAAGAGGAGCGGGAAAAAGCAAAAAATTTCAGAATTGCACCTTGCAATGCGGAGAAATTACTGTTTGTGCATTTACAATATTCATTGATTTTTGCCATTGAAAAACGTCCAGAAATGATTGAAGGTACTGACTGAATGAAAGGAGCTGGCATCTCACTCTCTTTGAATCTTCTTTATCATGCTAAGAGGAGCAGGAAAAAGCAAAAAATTTCAGAATTGCACCTTGCAATGCGGAGAAATTACTGTTTGTGCATTTACAATATTCATTGGTTTTTGCCATTGAAAAACGTCCAGAAATGATTGAAGCTACTGACTGAATGAAAGGAGCTGGCATCTCACTCTCTTTGAATCTTCTTTATCATGCTAAGAGGAGCAGGAAAAAGCAAAAAATTTCAGAATTGCACCTTGCAATGTGGAGAAATTACTGTTTGTGCATTTACAATATTCATTGATTTTTACCATTGAAAAACGTCCAGAAATGATTGAAGCTACTGACTGAATGAAAGTAGCTGGCATCTCACTCTCTTTGAATCTTCTTTATCATGCTAAGAGGAGCAGGAAAAAGCAAAAAATTTCAGACTTGCACCTTGCAATGCGGAGAAATTACTGTTTGTGCATTTACAATATTCATTGATTTTTGCCATTGAAAAACATCGTTATTCATATACCAGAAATGTTTGAAGCTACTGACTGAATGAAAGGAGCTGGCATCTCACTCTCTTTGAATCTTCTTTATCATGCTAAGAGGAGCAGGAAAAAGCAAAAAATTTCAGAATTGCACCTTGCAATGCGGAGAAATTACTGTTTGTGCATTTACAATATTCATTGATTTTTGCCATTGAAAAACATCATGTTATTCATATACCAGAAATGTTTGAAGCTACTGACTGAATGAAAGGAGCTGGCATCTCACTCTCTTTGAATCTTCTTTATCATGCTAAGAGGAGCAGGAAAAAGCAAAAAATTTCAGAATTGCACCTTGCAATGTGGAGAAATTACTGTTTGTGCATTTACAATATTCATTGATTTTTACCATTGAAAAACGTCCAGAAATGATTGAAGCTACTGACTGAATGAAAGTAGCTGGCATCTCACTCTCTTTGAATCTTCTTTATCATGCTAAGAGGAGCAGGAAAAAGCAAAAAATTTCAGACTTGCACCTTGCAATGCGGAGAAATTACTGTTTGTGCATTTACAATATTCATTGATTTTTGCCATTGAAAAACATCATGTTATTCATATACCAGAAATGTTTGAAGCTACTGACTGAATGAAAGGAGCTGGCATCTCACTCTCTTTGAATCTTCTTTATCATGCTAAGAGGAGCAGGAAAAAGCAAAAAATTTCAGAATTGCACCTTGCAATGCGGAGAAATTACTGTTTGTGCATTTACAATATTCATTGATTTTTGCCATTGAAAAACATCATGTTATTCATATACCAGAAATGATTGAAGCTACTGACTGAATGAAAGGAGCTGGCATCTCACTCTCTTTGAATCTTCTTTATCATGCTAAGAGGAGCAGGAAAAAGTAAAAAATTTCAGAATTGCACCTTGCAATGCGGAGAAATTACTGTTTGTGCATTTATAATATTCAATGATTTTTGCCATTGAAAAACGTCCAGAAATGATTGAAGCTACTGACTGAACGAAAGGAGCTGGCATCTCACTCTCTTTGAATCTTCTTTATCATGCTGAGGAGCAGGAAAAAGCAAAAAATTTCAGAATTGCACCTTGCAATGCGGAGAAATTACTGTTTGTGCATTTACAATATTCATTGATTTTTGCCATTGAAAAACATCCAGAAATGATTGAAGCTACTGACTGAATGAAAGGAGCTGGCATCTCACTCTCTTTGAATCTTCTTTATCTTGCTAAGAGGAGCAGGAAAAAGCAAAAAATTTCAGAATTGCACCTTGCAATGCGGAGAAATTACTGTTTGTGCATTTACAATATTCATTGATTTTTGCCATTGAAAAACATCATGTTATTCATATACCAGAAATGTTTGAAGCTACTGACTGAATGAAAGGAGCTGGCACCCCACTCTCTTTGAATCTTCTTTATCATGCTAAGAGGAGTGGGAAAAAGCAAAAAATTTCAGAATTGCACCTTGCAATGCGGAGAAATTACTGTTTGTGCATTTACAATATTCATTGATTTTTGCCATTGAAAAACATCCAGAAATGATTGAAGCTACTGACTGAATGAAAGGAGCTGGCATCTCACTCTCTTTGAATCTTCTTTATCATGCTAAGAGGAGCAGGAAAAAGCAAAAAATTTCAGAATTGCACCTTGCAATGCGGAGAAATTACTGTTTGTGCATTTACAATATTCATTGATTTTTGCCATTGAAAAACATCATGTTATTCATATACCAGAAATGTTTGAAGCTACTGACTGAATGAAAGGAGCTGACATCTCACTCTCTTTGAATCTTCTTTATCATGCTAAGAGGAGCAGGAAAAAGCAAAAAATTTCAGAATTGCACCTTGCAATGCGGAGAAATTACTGTTTGTGCATTTACAATATTCATTGATTTTTGCCATTGAAAAACGTCCAGAAATGATTGAAGCTACTGACTGAATGAAAGGAGCTGGCATCTCACTCTCTTTGAATCTTCTTTATCATGCTAAGAGGAGCAGGAAAAAGCAAAAAATTTCAGAATTGCACCTTGCAATGCGGAGAAATTACTGTTTGTGCATTTACAATATTCATTGATTTTTGCCATTGAAAAACATGTTATTCATATACCAGAAATGTTTGAAGCTACTGACTGAATGAAAGGAGCTGGCACCTCACTCTCTTTGAATCTTCTTTATCATGCTAAGAGTAGCAGGAAAAAGCAAAAAATTTCAGAATTGCACCTTGCAATGCGGAGAAATTACTGTTTGTGCATTTACAATATTCATTGATTTTTGCCATTGAAAAACATCATGTTATTCATATACCAGAAATGTTTGAAGCTACTGACTGAATGAAAGGAGCTGGCATCTCACTCTCTTTGAATCTTCTTTATCATGCTAAGAGGAGCAGGAAAAAGCAAAAAATTTCAGAATTGCACCTTGCAATGCGGAGAAATTACTGTTTGTGCATTTACAATATTCATTGATTTTTGCCATTGAAAAACATCATGTTATTCATATACCAGAAATGATTGAAGCTACTGACTGAATGAAAGGAGCTGGCATCTCACTCTCTTTGAATCTTCTTTATCATGCTAAGAGGAGCAGGAAAAAGTAAAAAATTTCAGAATTGCACCTTGCAATGCGGAGAAATTACTGTTTGTGCATTTATAATATTCAATGATTTTTGCCATTGAAAAACGTCCAGAAATGATTGAAGCTACTGACTGAACGAAAGGAGCTGGCATCTCACTCTCTTTGAATCTTCTTTATCATGCTGAGGAGCAGGAAAAAGCAAAAAATTTCAGAATTGCACCTTGCAATGCGGAGAAATTACTGTTTGTGCATTTACAATATTCATTGATTTTTGCCATTGAAAAACATCCAGAAATGATTGAAGCTACTGACTGAATGAAAGGAGCTGGCATCTCACTCTCTTTGAATCTTCTTTATCATGCTAAGAGGAGCAGGAAAAAGCAAAAAATTTCAGAATTGCACCTTGCAATGCGGAGAAATTACTGTTTGTGCATTTACAATATTCATTGATTTTTGCCATTGAAAAACATCATGTTATTCATATACCAGAAATGTTTGAAGCTACTGACTGAATGAAAGGAGCTGGCACCCCACTCTCTTTGAATCTTCTTTATCATGCTAAGAGGAGCGGGAAAAAGCAAAAAATTTCAGAATTGCACCTTGCAATGCGGAGAAATTACTGTTTGTGCATTTACAATATTCATTGATTTTTGCCATTGAAAAACATCCAGAAATGATTGAAGCTACTGACTGAATGAAAGGAGCTGGCATCTCACTCTCTTTGAATCTTCTTTATCATGCTAAGAGGAGCAGGAAAAAGCAAAAAATTTCAGAATTGCACCTTGCAATGCGGAGAAATTACTGTTTGTGCATTTACAATATTCATTGATTTTTGCCATTGAAAAACATCATGTTATTCATATACCAGAAATGTTTGAAGCTACTGACTGAATGAAAGGAGCTGACATCTCACTCTCTTTGAATCTTCTTTATCATGCTAAGAGGAGCAGGAAAAAGCAAAAAATTTCAGAATTGCACCTTGCAATGCGGAGAAATTACTGTTTGTGCATTTACAATATTCATTGATTTTTGCCATTGAAAAACGTCCAGAAATGATTGAAGCTACTGACTGAATGAAAGGAGCTGGCATCTCACTCTCTTTGAATCTTCTTTATCATGCTAAGAGGAGCAGGAAAAAGCAAAAAATTTCAGAATTGCACCTTGCAATGCGGAGAAATTACTGTTTGTGCATTTACAATATTCATTGATTTTTGCCATTGAAAAACATGTTATTCATATACCAGAAATGTTTGAAGCTACTGACTGAATGAAAGGAGCTGGCACCTCACTCTCTTTGAATCTTCTTTATCATGCTAAGAGTAGCAGGAAAAAGCAAAAAATTTCAGAATTGCACCTTGCAATGCGGAGAAATTACTGTTTGTGCATTTACAATATTCATTGATTTTTGCCATTGAAAAACATCATGTTATTCATATACCAGAAATGTTTGAAGCTACTGACTGAATGAAAGGAGCTGGCATCTCACTCTCTTTGAATCTTCTTTATCATGCTAAGAGGAGCAGGAAAAAGCAAAAAATTTCAGAATTGCACCTTGCAATGTGGAGAAATTACTGTTTGTGCATTTACAATATTCATTGATTTTTACCATTGAAAAACGTCCAGAAATGATTGAAGCTACTGACTGAATGAAAGTAGCTGGCATCTCACTCTCTTTGAATCTTCTTTATCATGCTAAGAGGAGCAGGAAAAAGCAAAAAATTTCAGACTTGCACCTTGCAATGCGGAGAAATTACTGTTTGTGCATTTACAATATTCATTGATTTTTGCCATTGAAAAACATCATGTTATTCATATACCAGAAATGATTGAAGCTACTGACTGAATGAAAGGAGCTGGCATCTCACTCTCTTTGAATCTTCTTTATCATGCTAAGAGGAGCAGGAAAAAGTAAAAAAAATTTCAGAATTGCACCTTGCAATGCGGAGAAATTACTGTTTGTGCATTTATAATATTCAATGATTTTTGCCATTGAAAAACGTCCTGAAATGATTGAAGCTACTGACTGAACGAAAGGAGCTGGCATCTCACTCTCTTTGAATCTTCTTTATCATGCTAAGAGGAGCAGGAAAAAGCAAAAAATTTCAGAATTGCACCTTGCAATGCGGAGAAATTACTGTTTGTGCATTTACAATATTCATTGATTTTTGCCATTGAAAAACATCATGTTATTCATATACCAGAAATGTTTGAAGCTACTGACTGAATGAAAGGAGCTGACATCTCACTCTCTTTGAATCTTCTTTATCATGCTAAGAAGAGCAGGAAAAAGCAAAAAATTTCAGAATTGCACCTTGCAATGCGGAGAAATTACTGTTTGTGCATTTACAATATTCATTGATTTTTGCCAATGAAAAACATCCAGAAATGATTGAAGCTACTGACTGAATGAAAGGAGCTGGCATCTCACTCTCTTTGAATCTTCTTTATCATGCTAAGAGGAGCAGGAAAAAGCAAAAAATTTCAGAATTGCACCTTGCAATGCGGAGAAATTACTGTTTGTGCATTTACAATATTCATTGATTTTTGCCATTGAAAAACATCATGTTATTCATATACCAGAAATGTTTGAAGCTACTGACTGAATGAAAGGAGCTGGCATCTCACTCTCTTTGAATCTTCTTTATCATGCTAAGAGGAGCCGGAAAAAGCAAAAAATTTCAGAATTGCACCTTGCAATGCGGAGAAATTACTGTTTGTGCATTTACAATATTCATTGATTTTTGCCATTGAAAAACGTCCAGAAATGATTGAAGGTACTGACTGAATGAAAGGAGCTGGCATCTCACTCTCTTTGAATCTTCTTTATCATGCTAAGAGGAGCAGGAAAAAGCAAAAAATTTCAGAATTGCACCTTGCAATGCGGAGAAATTACTGTTTGTGCATTTACAATATTCATTGGTTTTTGCCATTGAAAAACGTCCAGAAATGATTGAAGCTACTGACTGAATGAAAGGAGCTGGCATCTCACTCTCTTTGAATCTTCTTTATCATGCTAAGAGGAGCAGGAAAAAGCAAAAAATTTCAGAATTGCACCTTGCAATGCGGAGAAATTACAGTTTGTGCATTTACAATATTCATTGATTTTTGCCATTGAAAAACATCCAGAAATGATTGAAGCTACTGACTGAATGAAAGGAGCTGGCATCTCACTCTCTTTGAATCTTCTTTATCATGCTAAGAGGAGCAGGAAAAAGCAAAAAATTTCAGAATTGCACCTTGCAATGCGGAGAAATTACTGTTTGTGCATTTACAATATTCATTGATTTTTGCCATTGAAAAACATCATGTTATTCATATACCAGAAATGTTTGAAGCTACTGACTGAATGAAAGGAGCTGGCATCTCACTCTCTTTGAATCTTCTTTATCATGCTAAGAGGAGCAGGAAAAAGCAAAAAATTTCAGAATTGCACCTTGCAATGTGGAGAAATTACTGTTTGTGCATTTACAATATTCATTGATTTTTACCATTGAAAAACGTCCAGAAATGATTGAAGCTACTGACTGAATGAAAGTAGCTGGCATCTCACTCTCTTTGAATCTTCTTTATCATGCTAAGAGGAGCAGGAAAAAGCAAAAAATTTCAGACTTGCACCTTGCAATGCGGAGAAATTACTGTTTGTGCATTTACAATATTCATTGATTTTTGCCATTGAAAAACATCATGTTATTCATATACCAGAAATGTTTGAAGCTACTGACTGAATGAAAGGAGCTGGCATCTCACTCTCTTTGAATCTTCTTTATCATGCTAAGAGGAGCAGGAAAAAGCAAAAAATTTCAGAATTGCACCTTGCAATGCGGAGAAATTACTGTTTGTGCATTTACAATATTCATTGATTTTTGCCATTGAAAAACATCATGTTATTCATATACCAGAAATGTTTGAAGCTACTGACTGAATGAAAGGAGCTGGCATCTCACTCTCTGTGAATCTTCTTTATCATGCTAAGAGGAGCAGGAAAAAGCAAAAAATTTCAGAATTGCACCTTGCAATGTGGAGAAATTACTGTTTGTGCATTTACAATATTCATTGATTTTTACCATTGAAAAACGTCCAGAAATGATTGAAGCTACTGACTGAATGAAAGTAGCTGGCATCTCACTCTCTTTGAATCTTCTTTATCATGCTAAGAGGAGCAGGAAAAAGCAAAAAATTTCAGACTTGCACCTTGCAATGCGGAGAAATTACTGTTTGTGCATTTACAATATTCATTGATTTTTGCCATTGAAAAACATCATGTTATTCATATACCAGAAATGTTTGAAGCTACTGACTGAATGAAAGGAGCTGGCATCTCACTCTCTTTGAATCTTCTTTATCATGCTAAGAGGAGCAGGAAAAAGCAAAAAATTTCAGAATTGCACCTTGCAATGCGGAGAAATTACTGTTTGTGCATTTACAATATTCATTGATTTTTGCCATTGAAAAACATCATGTTATTCATATACCAGAAATGATTGAAGCTACTGACTGAATGAAAGGAGCTGGCATCTCACTCTCTTTGAATCTTCTTTATCATGCTAAGAGGAGCAGGAAAAAGTAAAAAATTTCAGAATTGCACCTTGCAATGCGGAGAAATTACTGTTTGTGCATTTATAATATTCAATGATTTTTGCCATTGAAAAACGTCCAGAAATGATTGAAGCTACTGACTGAACGAAAGGAGCTGGCATCTCACTCTCTTTGAATCTTCTTTATCATGCTAAGAGGAGCAGGAAAAAGCAAAAAATTTCAGAATTGCACCTTGCAATGCGGAGAAATTACTGTTTGTGCATTTACAATATTCATTGATTTTTGCCATTGAAAAACATCCAGAAATGATTGAAGCTACTGACTGAATGAAAGGAGCTGGCATCTCACTCTCTTTGAATCTTCTTTATCATGCTAAGAGGAGCAGGAAAAAGCAAAAAATTTCAGAATTGCACCTTGCAATGCGGAGAAATTACTGTTTGTGCATTTACAATATTCATTGATTTTTGCCATTGAAAAACATCATGTTATTCATATACCAGAAATGATTGAAGCTACTGACTGAATGAAAGGAGCTGGCATCTCACTCTCTTTGAATCTTCTTTATCATGCTAAGAGGAGCAGGAAAAAGTAAAAAATTTCAGAATTGCACCTTGCAATGCGGAGAAATTACTGTTTGTGCATTTATAATATTCAATGATTTTTGCCATTGAAAAACGTCCGGAAATGATTGAAGCTACTGACTGAACGAAAGGAGCTGGCATCTCACTCTCTTTGAATCTTCTTTATCATGCTAAGAGGAGCAGGAAAAAGCAAAAAATTTCAGAATTGCACCTTGCAATGCGGAGAAATTACTGTTTGTGCATTTACAATATTCATTGATTTTTGCCATTGAAAAACATCCAGAAATGATTGAAGCTACTGACTGAATGAAAGGAGCTGGCATCTCACTCTCTTTGAATCTTCTTTATCATGCTAAGAGGAGCAGGAAAAAGCAAAAAATTTCAGAATTGCACCTTGCAATGCGGAGAAATTACTGTTTGTGCATTTACAATATTCATTGATTTTTGCCATTGAAAAACATCATGTTATTCATATACCAGAAATGTTTGAAGCTACTGACTGAATGAAAGGAGCTGACATCTCACTCTCTTTGAATCTTCTTTATCATGCTAAGAGGAGCAGGAAAAAGCAAAAAATTTCAGAATTGCACCTTGCAATGCGGAGAAATTGCTGTTTGTGCATTTACAATATTCATTGATTTTTGCCATTGAAAAACGTCCAGAAATGATTGAAGCTACTGACTGAATGAAAGGAGCTGGCATCTAACTCTCTTTGAATCTTCTTTATCATGCTAAGAGGAGCAGGAAAAAGCAAAAAATTTCAGAATTGCACCTTGCAATGCGGAGAAATTACTGTTTGTGCATTTACAATATTCATTGATTTTTGCCATTGAAAAACGTCCAGAAATGATTGAAGGTACTGACTGAATGAAAGGAGCTGGCATCTCACTCTCTTTGAATCTTCTTTATCATGCTAAGAGGAGCAGGAAAAAGCAAAAAATTTCAGAATTGCACCTTGCAATGCGGAGAAATTACTGTTTGTGCATTTACAATATTCATTGGTTTTTGCCATTGAAAAACGTCCAGAAATGATTGAAGCTACTGACTGAATGAAAGGAGCTGGCATCTCACTCTCTTTGAATCTTCTTTATCATGCTAAGAGGAGCAGGAAAAAGCAAAAAATTTCAGAATTGCACCTTGCAATGCGGAGAAATTACAGTTTGTGCATTTACAATATTCATTGATTTTTGCCATTGAAAAACATCCAGAAATGATTGAAGCTACTGACTGAATGAAAGGAGCTGGCATCTCACTCTCTTTGAATCTTCTTTATCATGCTAAGAGGAGCAGGAAAAAGCAAAAAATTTCAGAATTGCACCTTGCAATGCGGAGAAATTACTGTTTGTGCATTTACAATATTCATTGATTTTTGCCATTGAAAAACATCATGTTATTCATATACCAGAAATGTTTGAAGCTACTGACTGAATGAAAGGAGCTGGCATCTCACTCTCTTTGAATCTTCTTTATCATGCTAAGAGGAGCAGGAAAAAGCAAAAAATTTCAGAATTGCACCTTGCAATGTGGAGAAATTACTGTTTGTGCATTTACAATATTCATTGATTTTTACCATTGAAAAACGTCCAGAAATGATTGAAGCTACTGACTGAATGAAAGTAACTGGCATCTCACTCTCTTTGAATCTTCTTTATCATGCTAAGAGGAGCAGGAAAAAGCAAAAAATTTCAGACTTGCACCTTGCAATGCGGAGAAATTACTGTTTGTGCATTTACAATATTCATTGATTTTTGCCATTGAAAAACATCATGTTATTCATATACCAGAAATGTTTGAAGCTACTGACTGAATGAAAGGAGCTGGCATCTCACTCTCTTTGAATCTTCTTTATCATGCTAAGAGGAGCAGGAAAAAGCAAAAAATTTCAGAATTGCACCTTGCAATGCGGAGAAATTACTGTTTGTGCATTTACAATATTCATTGATTTTTGCCATTGAAAAACGTCCAGAAATGATTGAAGCTACTGACTGAATGAAAGGAGCTGGCATCTCACTCTCTTTGAATCTTCTTTATCATGCTAAGAGGAGCAGGAAAAAGCAAAAAATTTCAGAATTGCACCTTGCAATGCGGAGAAATTACTGTTTGTGCATTTACAATATTCATTGATTTTTGCCATTGAAAAACGTCCAGAAATGATTGAAGCTACTGACTGAATGAAAGGAGCTGGCATCTCACTCTCTTTGAATCTTCTTTATCATGCTAAGAGGAGCAGGAAAAATCAAAAAATTTCAGAATTGCACCTTGCAATGCGGAGAAATTACTGTTTGTGCATTTACAATATTCATTGATTTTTGCCATTGAAAAACATGTTATTCATATACCAGAAATGTTTGAAGCTACTGACTGAATGAAAGGAGCTGGCACCTCACTCTCTTTGAATCTTCTTTATCATGCTAAGAGGAGCGGGAAAAAGCAAAAAATTTCAGAATTGCACCTTGCAATGCGGAGAAATTACTGTTTGTGCATTTACAATATTCATTGATTTTTGCCATTGAAAAACATCCAGAAATGATTGAAGGTACTGACTGAATGAAAGGAGCTGGCATCTCACTCTCTTTGAATCTTCTTTATCATGCTAAGAGGAGCAGGAAAAAGCAAAAAATTTCAGAATTGCACCTTGCAATGCGGAGAAATTACTGTTTGTGCATTTACAATATTCATTGATTTTTGCCACTGAAAAACATCCAGAAATGATTGAAGCTACTGACTGAATGAAAGGAGCTGGCATCTCACTCTCTTTGAATCTTCTTTACCATGCTAAGAGGAGCAGGAAAAAGCAAAAAATTTCAGAATTGCACCTTGCAATGCGGAGAAATTACAGTTTGTGCATTTACAATATTCATTGATTTTTGCCATTGAAAAACATCCAGAAATGATTGAAGCTACTGACTGAATGAAAGGAGCTGGCATCTCACTCTCTTTGAATCTTCTTTATCATGCTAAGAGGAGCAGGAAAAAGCAAAAAATTTCAGAATTGCACCTTGCAATGCGGAGAAATTACTGTTTGTGCATTTACAATATTCATTGATTTTTGCCATTGAAAAACATCATGTTATTCATATACCAGAAATGTTTGAAGCTACTGACTGAATGAAAGGAGCTGGCATCTCACCCTCTTTGAATCTTCTTTATCATGCTAAGAGGAGCAGGAAAAAGCAAAAAATTTCAGAATTGCACCTTGCAATGTGGAGAAATTACTGTTTGTGCATTTACAATATTCATTGATTTTTACCATTGAAAAACGTCCAGAAATGATTGAAGCTACTGACTGAATGAAAGTAGCTGGCATCTCACTCTCTTTGAATCTTCTTTATCATGCTAAGAGGAGCAGGAAAAAGCAAAAAATTTCAGACTTGCACCTTGCAATGCGGAGAAATTACTGTTTGTGCATTTACAATATTCATTTATTTTTGCCATTGAAAAACATCATGTTATTCATATACCAGAAATGTTTGAAGCTACTGACTGAATGAAAGGAGCTGGCATCTCACTCTCTTTGAATCTTCTTTATCATGCTAAGAGGAGCAGGAAAAAGCAAAAAATTTCAGAATTGCACCTTGCAATGCGGAGAAATTACTGTTTGTGCATTTACAATATTCATTGATTTTTGCCATTGAAAAACATCCAGAAATGATTGAAGCTACTGACTGAATGAAAGGAGCTGGCATCTCACTCTCTTTGAATCTTCTTTATCATGCTAAGAGGAGCAGGAAAAAGCAAAAAATTTCAGAATTGCACCTTGCAATGCGGAGAAATTACTGTTTGTGCATTTACAATATTCATTGATTTTTGCCATTGAAAAACATCATGTTATTCATATACCAGAAATGTTTGAAGCTACTGACTGAATGAAAGGAGCTGACATCTCACTCTCTTTGAATCTTCTTTATCATGCTAAGAGGAGCAGGAAAAAGCAAAAAATTTCAGAATTGCACCTTGCAATGCGGAGAAATTACTGTTTGTGCATTTACAATATTCATTGATTTTTGCCATTGAAAAACATCCAGAAATGATTGAAGCTACTGACTGAATGAAAGGAGCTGGCATCTCACTCTCTTTGAATCTTCTTTATCATGCTAAGAGGAGCAGGAAAAAGCAAAAAATTTCAGAATTGCACCTTGCAATGCGGAGAAATTACTGTTTGTGCATTTACAATATTCATTGATTTTTGCCATTGAAAAACATCATGTTATTCATATACCAGAAATGTTTGAAGCTACTGACTGAATGAAAGGAGCTGGCATCTCACTCTCTTTGAATCTTCTTTATCATGCTAAGAGGAGCAGGAAAAAGCAAAAAATTTCAGAATTGCACCTTGCAATGCGGAGAAATTACTGTTTGTGCATTTACAATATTCATTGATTTTTGCCATTGAAAAACGTCCAGAAATGATTGAAGGTACTGACTGAATGAAAGGAGCTGGCATCTCACTCTCTTTGAATCTTCTTTATCATGCTAAGAGGAGCAGGAAAAAGCAAAAAATTTCAGAATTGCACCTTGCAATGCGGAGAAATTACTGTTTGTGCATTTACAATATTCATTGGTTTTTGCCATTGAAAAACGTCCAGAAATGATTGAAGCTACTGACTGAATGAAAGGAGCTGGCATCTCACTCTCTTTGAATCTTCTTTATCATGCTAAGAGGAGCAGGAAAAAGCAAAAAATTTCAGAATTGCACCTTGCAATGCGGAGAAATTACTGTTTGTGCATTTACAATATTCATTGATTTTTACCATTGAAAAACGTCCAGAAATGATTGAAGCTACTGACTGAATGAAAGTAGCTGGCATCTCACTCTCTTTGAATCTTCTTTATCATGCTAAGAGGAGCAGGAAAAAGCAAAAAATTTCAGACTTGCACCTTGCAATGCGGAGAAATTACTGTTTGTGCATTTACAATATTCATTGATTTTTGCCATTGAAAAACATCATGTTATTCATATACCAGAAATGTTTGAAGCTACTGACTGAATGAAAGGAGCTGGCATCTCACTCTCTTTGAATCTTCTTTATCATGCTAAGAGGAGCAGGAAAAAGCAAAAAATTTCAGAATTGCACCTTGCAATGCGGAGAAATTACTGTTTGTGCATTTACAATATTCATTGATTTTTGCCATTGAAAAACATCATGTTATTCATATACCAGAAATGTTTGAAGCTACTGACTGAATGAAAGGAGCTGGCATCTCACTCTCTTTGAATCTTCTTTATCATGCTAAGAGGAGCAGGAAAAAGCAAAAAATTTCAGAATTGCACCTTGCAATGTGGAGAAATTACTGTTTGTGCATTTACAATATTCATTGATTTTTACCATTGAAAAACGTCCAGAAATGATTGAAGCTACTGACTGAATGAAAGTAGCTGGCATCTCACTCTCTTTGAATCTTCTTTATCATGCTAAGAGGAGCAGGAAAAAGCAAAAAATTTCAGACTTGCACCTTGCAATGCGGAGAAATTACTGTTTGTGCATTTACAATATTCATTGATTTTTGCCATTGAAAAACATCATGTTATTCATATACCAGAAATGTTTGAAGCTACTGACTGAATGAAAGGAGCTGGCATCTCACTCTCTTTGAATCTTCTTTATCATGCTAAGAGGAGCAGGAAAAAGCAAAAAATTTCAGAATTGCACCTTGCAATGCGGAGAAATTACTGTTTGTGCATTTACAATATTCATTGATTTTTGCCATTGAAAAACATCATGTTATTCATATACC
Organism: Phyllobates terribilis; assembly: GCF_046119375.1. Lineage (NCBI taxonomy): Eukaryota > Metazoa > Chordata > Amphibia > Anura > Dendrobatidae > Phyllobates > Phyllobates terribilis. The sequence goes on from NW_027364726.1 coordinate 110,788, forward strand.
AGAAATGATTGAAGCTACTGACTGAATGAAAGGAGCTGGCATCTCACTCTCTTTGAATCTTCTTTATCATGCTAAGAGGAGCAGGAAAAAGTAAAAAATTTCAGAATTGCACCTTGCAATGCGGAGAAATTACTGTTTGTGCATTTATAATATTCAATGATTTTTGCCATTGAAAAACGTCCAGAAATGATTGAAGCTACTGACTGAACGAAAGGAGCTGGCATCTCACTCTCTTTGAATCTTCTTTATCATGCTAAGTGGAGCAGGAAAAAGCAAAAAATTTCAGAATTGCACCTTGCAATGCGGAGAAATTACTGTTTGTGCATTTACAATATTCATTGATTTTTGCCATTGAAAAACATCCAGAAATGATTGAAGCTACTGACTGAATGAAAGGAGCTGGCATCTCACTCTCTTTGAATCTTCTTTATCATGCTAAGAGGAGCAGGAAAAAGCAAAAAATTTCAGAATTGCACCTTGCAATGCGGAGAAATTACTGTTTGTGCATTTACAATATTCATTGATTTTTGCCATTGAAAAACATCATGTTATTCATATACCAGAAATGTTTGAAGCTACTGACTGAATGAAAGGAGCTGACATCTCACTCTCTTTGAATCTTCTTTATCATGCTAAGAGGAGCAGGAAAAAGCAAAAAATTTCAGAATTGCACCTTGCAATGCGGAGAAATTACTGTTTGTGCATTTACAATATTCATTGATTTTTGCCATTGAAAAACGTCCAGAAATGATTGAAGCTACTGACTGAATGAAAGGAGCTGGCATCTCACTCTCTTTGAATCTTCTTTATCATGCTAAGAGGAGCAGGAAAAAGCAAAAAATTTCAGAATTGCACCTTGCAATGCGGAGAAATTACTGTTTGTGCATTTACAATATTCATTGATTTTTGCCATTGAAAAACATCCAGAAATGATTGAAGCTACTGACTGAATGAAAGGAGCTGGCATCTCACTCTCTTTGAATCTTCTTTATCATGCTAAGAGGAGCAGGAAAAAGCAAAAAATTTCAGAATTGCACCTTGCAATGCGGAGAAATTACTGTTTGTGCATTTACAATATTCATTGATTTTTGCCATTGAAAAACATCATGTTATTCATATACCAGAAATGTTTGAAGCTACTGACTGAATGAAAGGAGCTGACATCTCACTCTCTTTGAATCTTCTTTATCATGCTAAGAGGAGCAGGAAAAAGCAAAAAATTTCAGAATTGCACCTTGCAATGCGGAGAAATTACTGTTTGTGCATTTACAATATTCATTGATTTTTGCCATTGAAAAACGTCCAGAAATGATTGAAGCTACTGACTGAATGAAAGGAGCTGGCATCTCACTCTCTTTGAATCTTCTTTATCATGCTAAGAGGAGCAGGAAAAAGCAAAAAATTTCAGAATTGCACCTTGCAATGCGGAGAAATTACTGTTTGTGCATTTACAATATTCATTGATTTTTGCCATTGAAAAACATGTTATTCATATACCAGAAATGTTTGAAGCTACTGACTGAATGAAAGGAGCTGGCACCTCACTCTCTTTGAATCTTCTTTATCATGCTAAGAGGAGCGGGAAAAAGCAAAAAATTTCAGAATTGCACCTTGCAATGCGGAGAAATTAGTTTGTGCATTTACAATATTCATTGATTTTTGCCATTGAAAAACGTCCAGAAATGATTGAAGGTACTGACTGAATGAAAGGAGCTGGCATCTCACTCTCTTTGAATCTTCTTTATCATGCTAAGAGGAGCAGGAAAAAGCAAAAAATTTCAGAATTGCACCTTGCAATGCGGAGAAATTACTGTTTGTGCATTTACAATATTCATTGGTTTTTGCCATTGAAAAACGTCCAGAAATGATTGAAGCTACTGACTGAACGAAAGGAGCTGGCATCTCACTCTCTTTGAATCTTCTTTATCATGCTAAGAGGAGCAGGAAAAAGCAAAAAATTTCAGAATTGCACCTTGCAATGCGGAGAAATTACTGTTTGTGCATTTACAATATTCATTGATTTTTGCCATTGAAAAACATGTTATTCATATACCAGAAATGTTTGAAGCTACTGACTGAATGAAAGGAGCTGGCACCTCACTCTCTTTGAATCTTCTTTATCATGCTAAGAGGAGCGGGAAAAAGCAAAAAATTTCAGAATTGCACCTTGCAATGCGGAGAAATTACTGTTTGTGCATTTACAATATTCATTGATTTTTGCCATTGAAAAACGTCCAGAAATGATTGAAGGTACTGACTGAATGAAAGGAGCTGGCATCTCACTCTCTTTGAATCTTCTTTATCATGCTAAGAGGAGCAGGAAAAAGCAAAAAATTTCAGAATTGCACCTTGCAATGCGGAGAAATTACTGTTTGTGCATTTACAATATTCATTGGTTTTTGCCATTGAAAAACGTCCAGAAATGATTGAAGCTACTGACTGAATGAAAGGAGCTGGCATCTCACTCTCTTTGAATCTTCTTTATCATGCTAAGAGGAGCAGGAAAAAGCAAAAAATTTCAGAATTGCACCTTGCAATGCGGAGAAATTACTGTTTGTGCATTTACAATATTCATTGATTTTTGCCATTGAAAAACATCATGTTATTCATATACCAGAAATGATTGAAGCTACTGACTGAATGAAAGGAGCTGGCATCTCACTCTCTTTGAATCTTCTTTATCATGCTAAGAGGAGCAGGAAAAAGTAAAAAATTTCAGAATTGCACCTTGCAATGCGGAGAAATTACTGTTTGTGCATTTACAATATTCATTGATTTTTGCCATTGAAAAACATCCAGAAATGATTGAAGCTACTGACTGAATGAAAGGAGCTGGCATCTCACTCTCTTTGAATCTTCTTTATCATGCTAAGAGGAGCAGGAAAAAGCAAAAAATTTCAGAATTGCACCTTGCAATGCGGAGAAATTACTGTTTGTGCATTTACAATATTCATTGATTTTTGCCATTGAAAAACATCATGTTATTCATATACCAGAAATGTTTGAAGCTACTGACTGAATGAAAGGAGCTGACATCTCACTCTCTTTGAATCTTCTTTATCATGCTAAGAGGAGCAGGAAAAAGCAAAAAATTTCAGAATTGCACCTTGCAATGCGGAGAAATTGCTGTTTGTGCATTTACAATATTCATTGATTTTTGCCATTGAAAAACGTCCAGAAATGATTGAAGCTACTGACTGAATGAAAGGAGCTGGCATCTCACTCTCTTTGAATCTTCTTTATCATGCTAAGAGGAGCAGGAAAAAGCAAAAAATTTCAGAATTGCACCTTGCAATGCGGAGAAATTACTGTTTGTGCATTTACAATATTCATTGATTTTTGCCATTGAAAAACATGTTATTCATATACCAGAAATGTTTGAAGCTACTGACTGAATGAAAGGAGCTGGCACCTCACTCTCTTTGAATCTTCTTTATCATGCTAAGAGGAGCGGGAAAAAGCAAAAAATTTCAGAATTGCACCTTGCAATGCGGAGAAATTACTGTTTGTGCATTTACAATATTCATTGATTTTTGCCATTGAAAAACGTCCAGAAATGATTGAAGGTACTGACTGAATGAAAGGTGCTGGCATCTCACTCTCTTTGAATCTTCTTTATCATGCTAAGAGGAGCAGGAAAAAGCAAAAAATTTCAGAATTGCACCTTGCAATGCGGAGAAATTACTGTTTGTGCATTTACAATATTCATTGGTTTTTGCCATTGAAAAACGTCCAGAAATGATTGAAGCTACTGACTGAATGAAAGGAGCTGGCATCTCACTCTCTTTGAATCTTCTTTATCATGCTAAGAGGAGCAGGAAAAAGCAAAAAATTTCAGAATTGCAGCTTGCAATGCGGAGAAATTACAGTTTGTGCATTTACAATATTCATTGATTTTTGCCATTGAAAAACATCCAGAAATGATTGAAGCTACTGACTGAATGAAAGGAGCTGGCATCTCACTCTCTTTGAATCTTCTTTATCATGCTAAGAGGAGCAGGAAAAAGCAAAAAATTTCAGAATTGCACCTTGCAATGCGGAGAAATTACTGTTTGTGCATTTACAATATTCATTGATTTTTGCCATTGAAAAACATCATGTTATTCATATACCAGAAATGTTTGAAGCTACTGACTGAATGAAAGGAGCTGGCATCTCACTCTCTTTGAATCTTCTTTATCATGCTAAGAGGAGCAGGAAAAAGCAAAAAATTTCAGAATTGCACCTTGCAATGTGGAGAAATTACTGTTTGTGCATTTACAATATTCATTGATTTTTACCATTGAAAAACGTCCAGAAATGATTGAAGCTACTGACTGAATGAAAGTAACTGGCATCTCACTCTCTTTGAATCTTCTTTATCATGCTAAGAGGAGCAGGAAAAAGCAAAAAATTTCAGACTTGCACCTTGCAATGCGGAGAAATTACTGTTTGTGCATTTACAATATTCATTGATTTTTGCCATTGAAAAACATCATGTTATTCATATACCAGAAATGTTTGAAGCTACTGACTGAATGAAAGGAGCTGGCATCTCACTCTCTTTGAATCTTCTTTATCATGCTAAGAGGAGCAGGAAAAAGCAAAAAATTTCAGAATTGCACCTTGCAATGCGGAGAAATTACTGTTTGTGCATTTACAATATTCAGTGATTTTTGCCATTGAAAAACGTCCAGAAATGATTGAAGCTACTGACTGAATGAAAGGAGCTGGCATCTCACTCTCTTTGAATCTTCTTTATCATGCTAAGAGGAGCAGGAAAAAGCAAAAAATTTCAGAATTGCACCTTGCAATGCGGAGAAATTACTGTTTGTGCATTTACAATATTCATTGATTTTTGCCATTGAAAAACGTCCAGAAATGATTGAAGCTACTGACTGAATGAAAGGAGCTGGCATCTCACTCTCTTTGAATCTTCTTTATCATGCTAAGAGGAGCAGGAAAAATCAAAAAATTTCAGAATTGCACCTTGCAATGCGGAGAAATTACTGTTTGTGCATTTACAATATTCATTGATTTTTGCCATTGAAAAACATGTTATTCATATACCAGAAATGTTTGAAGCTACTGACTGAATGAAAGGAGCTGGCACCTCACTCTCTTTGAATCTTCTTTATCATGCTAAGAGGAGCGGGAAAAAGCAAAAAATTTCAGAATTGCACCTTGCAATGCGGAGAAATTACTGTTTGTGCATTTACAATATTCATTGATTTTTGCCATTGAAAAACATCCAGAAATGATTGAAGGTACTGACTGAATGAAAGGAGCTGGCATCTCACTCTCTTTGAATCTTCTTTATCATGCTAAGAGGAGCAGGAAAAAGCAAAAAATTTCAGAATTGCACCTTGCAATGCGGAGAAATTACTGTTTGTGCATTTACAATATTCATTGATTTTTGCCACTGAAAAACATCCAGAAATGATTGAAGCTACTGACTGAATGAAAGGAGCTGGCATCTCACTCTCTTTGAATCTTCTTTACCATGCTAAGAGGAGCAGGAAAAAGCAAAAAATTTCAGAATTGCACCTTGCAATGCGGAGAAATTACAGTTTGTGCATTTACAATATTCATTGATTTTTGCCATTGAAAAACATCCAGAAATGATTGAAGCTACTGACTGAATGAAAGGAGCTGGCATCTCACTCTCTTTGAATCTTCTTTATCATGCTAAGAGGAGCAGGAAAAAGCAAAAAATTTCAGAATTGCACCTTGCAATGCGGAGAAATTACTGTTTGTGCATTTACAATATTCATTGATTTTTGCCATTGAAAAACATCATGTTATTCATATACCAGAAATGTTTGAAGCTACTGACTGAATGAAAGGAGCTGGCATCTCACCCTCTTTGAATCTTCTTTATCATGCTAAGAGGAGCAGGAAAAAGCAAAAAATTTCAGAATTGCACCTTGCAATGTGGAGAAATTACTGTTTGTGCATTTACAATATTCATTGATTTTTACCATTGAAAAACGTCCAGAAATGATTGAAGCTACTGACTGAATGAAAGTAGCTGGCATCTCACTCTCTTTGAATCTTCTTTATCATGCTAAGAGGAGCAGGAAAAAGCAAAAAATTTCAGACTTGCACCTTGCAATGCGGAGAAATTACTGTTTGTGCATTTACAATATTCATTTATTTTTGCCATTGAAAAACATCATGTTATTCATATACCAGAAATGTTTGAAGCTACTGATTGAATGAAAGGAGCTGGCATCTCACTCTCTTTGAATCTTCTTTATCATGCTAAGAGGAGCAGGAAAAAGCAAAAAATTTCAGAATTGCACCTTGCAATGCGGAGAAATTACTGTTTGTGCATTTACAATATTCATTGATTTTTGCCATTGAAAAACATCCAGAAATGATTGAAGCTACTGACTGAATGAAAGGAGCTGGCATCTCACTCTCTTTGAATCTTCTTTATCATGCTAAGAGGAGCAGGAAAAAGCAAAAAATTTCAGAATTGCACCTTGCAATGCGGAGAAATTACTGTTTGTGCATTTACAATATTCATTGATTTTTGCCATTGAAAAACATCATGTTATTCATATACCAGAAATGTTTGAAGCTACTGACTGAATGAAAGGAGCTGACATCTCACTCTCTTTGAATCTTCTTTATCATGCTAAGAGGAGCAGGAAAAAGCAAAAAATTTCAGAATTGCACCTTGCAATGCGGAGAAATTACTGTTTGTGCATTTACAATATTCATTGATTTTTGCCATTGAAAAACATCCAGAAATGATTGAAGCTACTGACTGAATGAAAGGAGCTGGCATCTCACTCTCTTTGAATCTTCTTTATCATGCTAAGAGGAGCAGGAAAAAGCAAAAAATTTCAGAATTGCACCTTGCAATGCGGAGAAATTACTGTTTGTGCATTTACAATATTCATTGATTTTTGCCATTGAAAAACATCATGTTATTCATATACCAGAAATGTTTGAAGCTACTGACTGAATGAAAGGAGCTGGCATCTCACTCTCTTTGAATCTTCTTTATCATGCTAAGAGGAGCAGGAAAAAGCAAAAAATTTCAGAATTGCACCTTGCAATGCGGAGAAATTACTGTTTGTGCATTTACAATATTCATTGATTTTTGCCATTGAAAAACGTCCAGAAATGATTGAAGGTACTGACTGAATGAAAGGAGCTGGCATCTCACTCTCTTTGAATCTTCTTTATCATGCTAAGAGGAGCAGGAAAAAGCAAAAAATTTCAGAATTGCACCTTGCAATGCGGAGAAATTACTGTTTGTGCATTTACAATATTCATTGGTTTTTGCCATTGAAAAACGTCCAGAAATGATTGAAGCTACTGACTGAATGAAAGGAGCTGGCATCTCACTCTCTTTGAATCTTCTTTATCATGCTAAGAGGAGCAGGAAAAAGCAAAAAATTTCAGAATTGCACCTTGCAATGCGGAGAAATTACTGTTTGTGCATTTACAATATTCATTGATTTTTACCATTGAAAAACGTCCAGAAATGATTGAAGCTACTGACTGAATGAAAGTAGCTGGCATCTCACTCTCTTTGAATCTTCTTTATCATGCTAAGAGGAGCAGGAAAAAGCAAAAAATTTCAGACTTGCACCTTGCAATGCGGAGAAATTACTGTTTGTGCATTTACAATATTCATTGATTTTTGCCATTGAAAAACATCATGTTATTCATATACCAGAAATGTTTGAAGCTACTGACTGAATGAAAGGAGCTGGCATCTCACTCTCTTTGAATCTTCTTTATCATGCTAAGAGGAGCAGGAAAAAGCAAAAAATTTCAGAATTGCACCTTGCAATGCGGAGAAATTACTGTTTGTGCATTTACAATATTCATTGATTTTTGCCATTGAAAAACATCATGTTATTCATATACCAGAAATGTTTGAAGCTACTGACTGAATGAAAGGAGCTGGCATCTCACCCTCTTTGAATCTTCTTTATCATGCTAAGAGGAGCAGGAAAAAGCAAAAAATTTCAGAATTGCACCTTGCAATGTGGAGAAATTACTGTTTGTGCATTTACAATATTCATTGATTTTTACCATTGAAAAACGTCCAGAAATGATTGAAGCTACTGACTGAATGAAAGTAGCTGGCATCTCACTCTCTTTGAATCTTCTTTATCATGCTAAGAGGAGCAGGAAAAAGCAAAAAATTTCAGACTTGCACCTTGCAATGCGGAGAAATTACTGTTTGTGCATTTACAATATTCATTTATTTTTGCCATTGAAAAACATCATGTTATTCATATACCAGAAATGTTTGAAGCTACTGATTGAATGAAAGGAGCTGGCATCTCACTCTCTTTGAATCTTCTTTATCATGCTAAGAGGAGCAGGAAAAAGCAAAAAATTTCAGAATTGCACCTTGCAATGCGGAGAAATTACTGTTTGTGCATTTACAATATTCATTGATTTTTGCCATTGAAAAACATCCAGAAATGATTGAAGCTACTGACTGAATGAAAGGAGCTGGCATCTCACTCTCTTTGAATCTTCTTTATCATGCTAAGAGGAGCAGGAAAAAGCAAAAAATTTCAGAATTGCACCTTGCAATGCGGAGAAATTACTGTTTGTGCATTTACAATATTCATTGATTTTTGCCATTGAAAAACATCATGTTATTCATATACCAGAAATGTTTGAAGCTACTGACTGAATGAAAGGAGCTGACATCTCACTCTCTTTGAATCTTCTTTATCATGCTAAGAGGAGCAGGAAAAAGCAAAAAATTTCAGAATTGCACCTTGCAATGCGGAGAAATTACTGTTGGTGCATTTACAATATTCATTGATTTTTGCCATTGAAAAACATCCAGAAATGATTGAAGCTACTGACTGAATGAAAGGAGCTGGCATCTCACTCTCTTTGAATCTTCTTTATCATGCTAAGAGGAGCAGGAAAAAGCAAAAAATTTCAGAATTGCACCTTGCAATGCGGAGAAATTACTGTTTGTGCATTTACAATATTCATTGATTTTTGCCATTGAAAAACATCATGTTATTCATATACCAGAAATGTTTGAAGCTACTGACTGAATGAAAGGAGCTGGCATCTCACTCTCTTTGAATCTTCTTTATCATGCTAAGAGGAGCAGGAAAAAGCAAAAAATTTCAGAATTGCACCTTGCAATGCGGAGAAATTACTGTTTGTGCATTTACAATATTCATTGATTTTTGCCATTGAAAAACGTCCAGAAATGATTGAAGGTACTGACTGAATGAAAGGAGCTGGCATCTCACTCTCTTTGAATCTTCTTTATCATGCTAAGAGGAGCAGGAAAAAGCAAAAAATTTCAGAATTGCACCTTGCAATGCGGAGAAATTACTGTTTGTGCATTTACAATATTCATTGGTTTTTGCCATTGAAAAACGTCCAGAAATGATTGAAGCTACTGACTGAATGAAAGGAGCTGGCATCTCACTCTCTTTGAATCTTCTTTATCATGCTAAGAGGAGCAGGAAAAAGCAAAAAATTTCAGAATTGCACCTTGCAATGCGGAGAAATTACTGTTTGTGCATTTACAATATTCATTGATTTTTACCATTGAAAAACGTCCAGAAATGATTGAAGCTACTGACTGAATGAAAGTAGCTGGCATCTCACTCTCTTTGAATCTTCTTTATCATGCTAAGAGGAGCAGGAAAAAGCAAAAAATTTCAGACTTGCACCTTGCAATGCGGAGAAATTACTGTTTGTGCATTTACAATATTCATTGATTTTTGCCATTGAAAAACATCATGTTATTCATATACCAGAAATGTTTGAAGCTACTGACTGAATGAAAGGAGCTGGCATCTCACTCTCTTTGAATCTTCTTTATCATGCTAAGAGGAGCAGGAAAAAGCAAAAAATTTCAGAATTGCACCTTGCAATGCGGAGAAATTACTGTTTGTGCATTTACAATATTCATTGATTTTTGCCATTGAAAAACATCATGTTATTCATATACCAGAAATGTTTGAAGCTACTGACTGAATGAAAGGAGCTGGCATCTCACTCTCTTTGAATCTTCTTTATCATGCTAAGAGGAGCAGGAAAAAGCAAAAAATTTCAGAATTGCACCTTGCAATGTGGAGAAATTACTGTTTGTGCATTTACAATATTCATTGATTTTTACCATTGAAAAACGTCCAGAAATGATTGAAGCTACTGACTGAATGAAAGTAGATGGCATCTCACTCTCTTTGAATCTTCTTTATCATGCTAAGAGGAGCAGGAAAAAGCAAAAAATTTCAGACTTGCACCTTGCAATGCGGAGAAATTACTGTTTGTGCATTTACAATATTCATTGATTTTTGCCATTGAAAAACATCATGTTATTCATATACCAGAAATGTTTGAAGCTACTGACTGAATGAAAGGAGCTGGCATCTCACTCTCTTTGAATCTTCTTTATCATGCTAAGAGGAGCAGGAAAAAGCAAAAAATTTCAGAATTGCACCTTGCAATGCGGAGAAATTACTGTTTGTGCATTTACAATATTCATTGATTTTTGCCATTGAAAAACATCATGTTATTCATATACCAGAAATGATTGAAGCTACTGACTGAATGAAAGGAGCTGGCATCTCACTCTCTTTGAATCTTCTTTATCATGCTAAGAGGAGCAGGAAAAAGTAAAAAATTTCAGAATTGCACCTTGCAATGCGGAGAAATTACTGTTTGTGCATTTATAATATTCAATGATTTTTGCCATTGAAAAACGTCCAGAAATGATTGAAGCTACTGACTGAACGAAAGGAGCTGGCATCTCACTCTCTTTGAATCTTCTTTATCATGCTAAGAGGAGCAGGAAAAAGCAAAAAATTTCAGAATTGCACCTTGCAATGCGGAGAAATTACTGTTTGTGCATTTACAATATTCATTGATTTTTGCCATTGAAAAACATCATGTTATTCATATACCAGAAATGTTTGAAGCTACTGACTGAATGAAAGGAGCTGACATCTCACTCTCTTTGAATCTTCTTTATCATGCTAAGAGGAGCAGGAAAAAGCAAAAAATTTCAGAATTGCACCTTGCAATGCGGAGAAATTACTGTTTGTGCATTTACAATATTCATTGATTTTTGCCATTGAAAAACGTCCAGAAATGATTGAAGCTACTGACTGAATGAAAGGAGCTGGCATCTCACTCTCTTTGAATCTTCTTTATCATGCTAAGAGGAGCAGGAAAAAGCAAAAAATTTCAGAATTGCACCTTGCAATGCGGAGAAATTACTGTTTGTGCATTTACAATATTCATTGATTTTTGCCATTGAAAAACATCCAGAAATGATTGAAGCTACTGACTGAATGAAAGGAGCTGGCATCTCACTCTCTTTGAATCTTCTTTATCATGCTAAGAGGAGCAGGAAAAAGCAAAAAATTTCAGAATTGCACCTTGCAATGCGGAGAAATTACTGTTTGTGCATTTACAATATTCATTGATTTTTGCCATTGAAAAACATCATGTTATTCATATACCAGAAATGTTTGAAGCTACTGACTGAATGAAAGGAGCTGACATCTCACTCTCTTTGAATCTTCTTTATCATGCTAAGAGGAGCAGGAAAAAGCAAAAAATTTCAGAATTGCACCTTGCAATGCGGAGAAATTACTGTTTGTGCATTTACAATATTCATTGATTTTTGCCATTGAAAAACGTCCAGAAATGATTGAAGCTACTGACTGAATGAAAGGAGCTGGCATCTCACTCTCTTTGAATCTTCTTTATCATGCTAAGAGGAGCAGGAAAAAGCAAAAAATTTCAGAATTGCACCTTGCAATGCGGAGAAATTACTGTTTGTGCATTTACAATATTCATTGATTTTTGCCATTGAAAAACATGTTATTCATATACCAGAAATGTTTGAAGCTACTGACTGAATGAAAGGAGCTGGCACCTCACTCTCTTTGAATCTTCTTTATCATGCTAAGAGGAGCGGGAAAAAGCAAAAAATTTCAGAATTGCACCTTGCAATGCGGAGAAATTAGTTTGTGCATTTACAATATTCATTGATTTTTGCCATTGAAAAACGTCCAGAAATGATTGAAGGTACTGACTGAATGAAAGGAGCTGGCATCTCACTCTCTTTGAATCTTCTTTATCATGCTAAGAGGAGCAGGAAAAAGCAAAAAATTTCAGAATTGCACCTTGCAATGCGGAGAAATTACTGTTTGTGCATTTACAATATTCATTGGTTTTTGCCATTGAAAAACGTCCAGAAATGATTGAAGCTACTGACTGAACGAAAGGAGCTGGCATCTCACTCTCTTTGAATCTTCTTTATCATGCTAAGAGGAGCAGGAAAAAGCAAAAAATTTCAGAATTGCACCTTGCAATGCGGAGAAATTACTGTTTGTGCATTTACAATATTCATTGATTTTTGCCATTGAAAAACATCATGTTATTCATATACCAGAAATGTTTGAAGCTACTGACTGAATGAAAGGAGCTGACATCTCACTCTCTTTGAATCTTCTTTATCATGCTAAGAGGAGCAGGAAAAAGCAAAAAATTTCAGAATTGCACCTTGCAATGCGGAGAAATTACTGTTTGTGCATTTACAATATTCATTGATTTTTGCCATTGAAAAACGTCCAGAAATGATTGAAGCTACTGACTGAATGAAAGGAGCTGGCATCTCACTCTCTTTGAATCTTCTTTATCATGCTAAGAGGAGCAGGAAAAAGCAAAAAATTTCAGAATTGCACCTTGCAATGCGGAGAAATTACTGTTTGTGCATTTACAATATTCATTGATTTTTGCCATTGAAAAACATGTTATTCATATACCAGAAATGTTTGAAGCTACTGACTGAATGAAAGGAGCTGGCACCTCACTCTCTTTGAATCTTCTTTATCATGCTAAGAGGAGCGGGAAAAAGCAAAAAATTTCAGAATTGCACCTTGCAATGCGGAGAAATTACTGTTTGTGCATTTACAATATTCATTGATTTTTGCCATTGAAAAACGTCCAGAAATGATTGAAGGTACTGACTGAATGAAAGGAGCTGGCATCTCACTCTCTTTGAATCTTCTTTATCATGCTAAGAGGAGCAGGAAAAAGCAAAAAATTTCAGAATTGCACCTTGCAATGCGGAGAAATTACTGTTTGTGCATTTACAATATTCATTGGTTTTTGCCATTGAAAAACGTCCAGAAATGATTGAAGCTACTGACTGAATGAAAGGAGCTGGCATCTCACTCTCTTTGAATCTTCTTTATCATGCTAAGAGGAGCAGGAAAAAGCAAAAAATTTCAGAATTGCACGTTGCAATGCGGAGAAATTACAGTTTGTGCATTTACAATATTCATTGATTTTTGCCATTGAAAAACATCCAGAAATGATTGAAGCTACTGACTGAATGAAAGGAGCTGGCATCTCACTCTCTTTGAATCTTCTTTATCATGCTAAGAGGAGCAGGAAAAAGCAAAAAATTTCAGAATTGCACCTTGCAATGCGGAGAAATTACTGTTTGTGCATTTACAATATTCATTGATTTTTGCCATTGAAAAACATCATGTTATTCATATACCAGAAATGTTTGAAGCTACTGACTGAATGAAAGGAGCTGGCATCTCACTCTCTTTGAATCTTCTTTATCATGCTAAGAGGAGCAGGAAAAAGCAAAAAATTTCAGAATTGCACCTTGCAATGTGGAGAAATTACTGTTTGTGCATTTACAATATTCATTGATTTTTACCATTGAAAAACGTCCAGAAATGATTGAAGCTACTGACTGAATGAATGTAGCTGGCATCTCACTCTCTTTGAATCTTCTTTATCATGCTAAGAGGAGCAGGAAAAAGCAAAAAATTTCAGACTTGCACCTTGCAATGCGGAGAAATTACTGTTTGTGCATTTACAATATTCATTGATTTTTGCCATTGAAAAACATCATGTTATTCATATACCAGAAATGTTTGAAGCTACTGACTGAATGAAAGGAGCTGGCATCTCACTCTCTTTGAATCTTCTTTATCATGCTAAGAGGAGCAGGAAAAAGCAAAAAATTTCAGAATTGCACCTTGCAATGCGGAGAAATTACTGTTTGTGCATTTACAATATTCATTGATTTTTGCCATTGAAAAACATCATGTTATTCATATACCAGAAATGTTTGAAGCTACTGACTGAATGAAAGGAGCTGGCATCTCACTCTCTTTGAATCTTCTTTATCATGCTAAGAGGAGCAGGAAAAAGCAAAAAATTTCAGAATTGCACCTTGCAATGTGGAGAAATTACTGTTTGTGCATTTACAATATTCATTGATTTTTACCATTGAAAAACGTCCAGAAATGATTGAAGCTACTGACTGAATGAAAGTAGCTGGCATCTCACTCTCTTTGAATCTTCTTTATCATGCTAAGAGGAGCAGGAAAAAGCAAAAAAATTTCAGACTTGCACCTTGCAATGCGGAGAAATTACTGTTTGTGCATTTACAATATTCATTGATTTTTGCCATTGAAAAACATCATGTTATTCATATACCAGAAATGTTTGAAGCTACTGACTGAATGAAAGGAGCTGGCATCTCACTCTCTTTGAATCTTCTTTATCATGCTAAGAGGAGCAGGAAAAAGCAAAAAATTTCAGAATTGCACCTTGCAATGCGGAGAAATTACTGTTTGTGCATTTACAATATTCATTGATTTTTGCCATTGAAAAACATCATGTTATTCATATACCAGAAATGTTTGAAGCTACTGACTGAATGAAAGGAGCTGACATCTCACTCTCTTTGAATCTTCTTTATCATGCTAAGAGGAGCAGGAAAAAGCAAAAAATTTCAGAATTGCACCTTGCAATGCGGAGAAATTACTGTTTGTGCATTTACAATATTCATTGATTTTTGCCATTGAAAAACATCCAGAAATGATTGAAGCTACTGACTGAATGAAAGGAGCTGGCATCTCACTCTCTTTGAATCTTCTTTATCATGCTAAGAGGAGCAGGAAAAAGCAAAAAATTTCAGAATTGCACCTTGCAATGCGGAGAAATTACTGTTTGTGCATTTACAATATTCATTGATTTTTGCCATTGAAAAACATCATGTTATTCATATACCAGAAATGTTTGAAGCTACTGACTGAATGAAAGGAGCTGGCACCTCACTCTCTTTGAATCTTCTTTATCATGCTAAGAGGAGCGGGAAAAAGCAAAAAATTTCAGAATTGCACCTTGCAATGCGGAGAAATTAGTTTGTGCATTTACAATATTCATTGATTTTTGCCATTGAAAAACGTCCAGAAATGATTGAAGGTACTGACTGAATGAAAGGAGCTGGCATCTCACTCTCTTTGAATCTTCTTTATCATGCTAAGAGGAGCAGGAAAAAGCAAAAAATTTCAGAATTGCACCTTGCAATGCGGAGAAATTACTGTTTGTGCATTTACAATATTCATTGGTTTTTGCCATTGAAAAACATCCAGAAATGATTGAAGCTACTGACTGAACGAAAGGAGCTGGCATCTCACTCTCTTTGAATCTTCTTTATCATGCTAAGAGGAGCAGGAAAAAGCAAAAAATTTCAGAATTGCACCTTGCAATGCGGAGAAATTACTGTTTGTGCATTTACAATATTCATTGATTTTTGCCATTGAAAAACATCATGTTATTCATATACCAGAAATGTTTGAAGCTACTGACTGAATGAAAGGAGCTGACATCTCACTCTCTTTGAATCTTCTTTATCATGCTAAGAGGAGCAGGAAAAAGCAAAAAATTTCAGAATTGCACCTTGCAATGCGGAGAAATTACTGTTTGTGCATTTACAATATTCATTGATTTTTGCCATTGAAAAACGTCCAGAAATGATTGAAGCTACTGACTGAATGAAAGGAGCTGGCATCTCACTCTCTTTGAATCTTCTTTATCATGCTAAGAGGAGCAGGAAAAAGCAAAAAATTTCAGAATTGCACCTTGCAATGCGGAGAAATTACTGTTTGTGTATTTACAATATTCATTGATTTTTGCCATTGAAAAACATGTTATTCATATACCAGAAATGTTTGAAGCTACTGACTGAATGAAAGGAGCTGGCACCTCACTCTCTTTGAATCTTCTTTATCATGCTAAGAGGAGCGGGAAAAAGCAAAAAATTTCAGAATTGCACCTTGCAATGCGGAGAAATTACTGTTTGTGCATTTACAATATTCATTGATTTTTGCCATTGAAAAACGTCCAGAAATGATTGAAGGTACTGACTGAATGAAAGGAGCTGGCATCTCACTCTCTTTGAATCTTCTTTATCATGCTAAGAGGAGCAGGAAAAAGCAAAAAATTTCAGAATTGCACCTTGCAATGCGGAGAAATTACTGTTTGTGCATTTACAATATTCATTGGTTTTTGCCATTGAAAAACGTCCAGAAATGATTGAAGCTACTGACTGAATGAAAGGAGCTGGCATCTCACTCTCTTTGAATCTTCTTTATCATGCTAAGAGGAGCAGGAAAAAGCAAAAAATTTCAGAATTGCACCTTGCAATGCGGAGAAATTACAGTTTGTGCATTTACAATATTCATTGATTTTTGCCATTGAAAAACATCCAGAAATGATTGAAGCTACTGACTGAATGAAAGGAGCTGGCATCTCACTCTCTTTGAATCTTCTTTATCATGCTAAGAGGAGCAGGAAAAAGCAAAAAATTTCAGAATTGCACCTTGCAATGCGGAGAAATTACTGTTTGTGCATTTACAATATTCATTGATTTTTGCCATTGAAAAACATCATGTTATTCATATACCAGAAATGTTTGAAGCTACTGACTGAATGAAAGGAGCTGGCATCTCACTCTCTTTGAATCTTCTTTATCATGCTAAGAGGAGCAGGAAAAAGCAAAAAATTTCAGAATTGCACCTTGCAATGCGGAGAAATTACTGTTTGTGCATTTACAATATTCATTGATTTTTACCATTGAAAAACGTCCAGAAATGATTGAAGCTACTGACTGAATGAAAGTAGCTGGCATCTCACTCTCTTTGAATCTTCTTTATCATGCTAAGAGGAGCAGGAAAAAGCAAAAAATTTCAGACTTGCACCTTGCAATGCGGAGAAATTACTGTTTGTGCATTTACAATATTCATTGATTTTTGCCATTGAAAAACATCATGTTATTCATATACCAGAAATGTTTGAAGCTACTGACTGAATGAAAGGAGCTGGCATCTCACTCTCTTTGAATCTTCTTTATCATGCTAAGAGGAGCAGGAAAAAGCAAAAAATTTCAGAATTGCACCTTGCAATGCGGAGAAATTACTGTTTGTGCATTTACAATATTCATTGATTTTTGCCATTGAAAAACATCATGTTATTCATATACCAGAAATGTTTGAAGCTACTGACTGAATGAAAGGAGCTGGCATCTCACTCTCTTTGAATCTTCTTTATCATGCTAAGAGGAGCAGGAAAAAGCAAAAAATTTCAGAATTGCACCTTGCAATGTGGAGAAATTACTGTTTGTGCATTTACAATATTCATTGATTTTTACCATTGAAAAACGTCCAGAAATGATTGAAGCTACTGACTGAATGAAAGTAGCTGGCATCTCACTCTCTTTGAATCTTCTTTATCATGCTAAGAGGAGCAGGAAAAAGCAAAAAAATTTCAGACTTGCACCTTGCAATGCGGAGAAATTACTGTTTGTGCATTTACAATATTCATTGATTTTTGCCATTGAAAAACATCATGTTATTCATATACCAGAAATGTTTGAAGCTACTGACTGAATGAAAGGAGCTGGCATCTCACTCTCTTTGAATCTTCTTTATCATGCTAAGAGGAGCAGGAAAAATCAAAAAATTTCAGAATTGCACCTTGCAATGCGGAGAAATTACTGTTTGTGCATTTACAATATTCATTGATTTTTGCCATTGAAAAACATCATGTTATTCATATACCAGAAATGTTTGAAGCTACTGACTGAATGAAAGGAGCTGACATCTCACTCTCTTTGAATCTTCTTTATCATGCTAAGAGGAGCAGGAAAAAGCAAAAAATTTCAGAATTGCACCTTGCAATGCGGAGAAATTACTGTTTGTGCATTTACAATATTCATTGATTTTTGCCATTGAAAAACATCCAGAAATGATTGAAGCTACTGACTGAATGAAAGGAGCTGGCATCTCACTCTCTTTGAATCTTCTTTATCATGCTAAGAGGAGCAGGAAAAAGCAAAAAATTTCAGAATTGCACCTTGCAATGCGGAGAAATTACTGTTTGTGCATTTACAATATTCATTGATTTTTGCCATTGAAAAACATCATGTTATTCATATACCAGAAATGTTTGAAGCTACTGACTGAATGAAAGGAGCTGGCATCTCACTCTCTTTGAATCTTCTTTATCATGCTAAGAGGAGCAGGAAAAAGCAAAAAATTTCAGAATTGCACCTTGCAATGCGGAGAAATTACTGTTTGTGCATTTACAATATTCATTGATTTTTGCCATTGAAAAACATCATGTTATTCATATACCAGAAATGTTTGAAGCTACTGACTGAATGAAAGGAGCTGGCATCTCACTCTCTTTGAATCTTCTTTATCATGCTAAGAGGAGCAGGAAAAAGCAAAAAATTTCAGAATTGCACCTTGCAATGTGGAGAAATTACTGTTTGTGCATTTACAATATTCATTGATTTTTACCATTGAAAAACGTCCAGAAATGATTGAAGCTACTGACTGAATGAAAGTAACTGGCATCTCACTCTCTTTGAATCTTCTTTATCATGCTAAGAGGAGCAGGAAAAAGCAAAAAATTTCAGACTTGCACCTTGCAATGCGGAGAAATTACTGTTTGTGCATTTACAATATTCATTGATTTTTGCCATTGAAAAACATCATGTTATTCATATACCAGAAATGTTTGAAGCTACTGACTGAATGAAAGGAGCTGGCATCTCACTCTCTTTGAATCTTCTTTATCATGCTAAGAGGAGCAGGAAAAAGCAAAAAATTTCAGAATTGCACCTTGCAATGCGGAGAAATTACTGTTTGTGCATTTACAATATTCATTGATTTTTGCCATTGAAAAACGTCCAGAAATGATTGAAGCTACTGACTGAATGAAAGGAGCTGGCATCTCACTCTCTTGGAATCTTCTTTATCATGCTAAGAGGAGCAGGAAAAAGCAAAAAATTTCAGAATTGCACCTTGCAATGCGGAGAAATTACTGTTTGTGCATTTACAATATTCATTGATTTTTGCCATTGAAAAACATCCAGAAATGATTGAAGCTACTGACTGAATGAAAGGAGCTGGCATCTCACTCTCTTTGAATCTTCTTTATCATGCTAAGAGGAGCAGGAAAAATCAAAAAATTTCAGAATTGCACCTTGCAATGCGGAGAAATTACTGTTTGTGCATTTACAATATTCATTGATTTTTGCCATTGAAAAACATGTTATTCATATACCAGAAATGTTTGAAGCTACTGACTGAATGAAAGGAGCTGGCACCTCACTCTCTTTGAATCTTCTTTATCATGCTAAGAGGAGCAGGAAAAAGCAAAAAATTTCAGAATTGCACCTTGCAATGCGGAGAAATTACTGTTTGTGCATTTACAATATTCATTGATTTTTGCCATTGAAAAACATCATGTTATTCATATACCAGAAATGTTTGAAGCTACTGACTGAATGAAAGGAGCTGACATCTCACTCTCTTTGAATCTTCTTTATCATGCTAAGAGGAGCAGGAAAAAGCAAAAAATTTCAGAATTGCACCTTGCAATGCGGAGAAATTACTGTTTGTGCATTTACAATATTCATTGATTTTTGCCATTGAAAAACATCCAGAAATGATTGAAGCTACTGACTGAATGAAAGGAGCTGGCATCTCACTCTCTTTGAATCTTCTTTATCATGCTAAGAGGAGCAGGAAAAAGCAAAAAATTTCAGAATTGCACCTTGCAATGCGGAGAAATTACTGTTTGTGCATTTACAATATTCATTGATTTTTGCCATTGAAAAACATCATGTTATTCATATACCAGAAATGTTTGAAGCTACTGACTGAATGAAAGGAGCTGGCACCTCACTCTCTTTGAATCTTCTTTATCATGCTAAGAGGAGCGGGAAAAAGCAAAAAATTTCAGAATTGCACCTTGCAATGCGGAGAAATTAGTTTGTGCATTTACAATATTCATTGATTTTTGCCATTGAAAAACGTCCAGAAATGATTGAAGGTACTGACTGAATGAAAGGAGCTGGCATCTCACTCTCTTTGAATCTTCTTTATCATGCTAAGAGGAGCAGGAAAAAGCAAAAAATTTCAGAATTGCACCTTGCAATGCGGAGAAATTACTGTTTGTGCATTTACAATATTCATTGGTTTTTGCCATTGAAAAACATCCAGAAATGATTGAAGCTACTGACTGAACGAAAGGAGCTGGCATCTCACTCTCTTTGAATCTTCTTTATCATGCTAAGAGGAGCAGGAAAAAGCAAAAAATTTCAGAATTGCACCTTGCAATGCGGAGAAATTACTGTTTGTGCATTTACAATATTCATTGATTTTTGCCATTGAAAAACATCATGTTATTCATATACCAGAAATGTTTGAAGCTACTGACTGAATGAAAGGAGCTGACATCTCACTCTCTTTGAATCTTCTTTATCATGCTAAGAGGAGCAGGAAAAAGCAAAAAATTTCAGAATTGCACCTTGCAATGCGGAGAAATTACTGTTTGTGCATTTACAATATTCATTGATTTTTGCCATTGAAAAACGTCCAGAAATGATTGAAGCTACTGACTGAATGAAAGGAGCTGGCATCTCACTCTCTTTGAATCTTCTTTATCATGCTAAGAGGAGCAGGAAAAAGCAAAAAATTTCAGAATTGCACCTTGCAATGCGGAGAAATTACTGTTTGTGTATTTACAATATTCATTGATTTTTGCCATTGAAAAACATGTTATTCATATACCAGAAATGTTTGAAGCTACTGACTGAATGAAAGGAGCTGGCACCTCACTCTCTTTGAATCTTCTTTATCATGCTAAGAGGAGCGGGAAAAAGCAAAAAATTTCAGAATTGCACCTTGCAATGCGGAGAAATTACTGTTTGTGCATTTACAATATTCATTGATTTTTGCCATTGAAAAACGTCCAGAAATGATTGAAGGTACTGACTGAATGAAAGGAGCTGGCATCTCACTCTCTTTGAATCTTCTTTATCATGCTAAGAGGAGCAGGAAAAAGCAAAAAATTTCAGAATTGCACCTTGCAATGCGGAGAAATTACTGTTTGTGCATTTACAATATTCATTGGTTTTTGCCATTGAAAAACGTCCAGAAATGATTGAAGCTACTGACTGAATGAAAGGAGCTGGCATCTCACTCTCTTTGAATCTTCTTTATCATGCTAAGAGGAGCAGGAAAAAGCAAAAAATTTCAGAATTGCACCTTGCAATGCGGAGAAATTACAGTTTGTGCATTTACAATATTCATTGATTTTTGCCATTGAAAAACATCCAGAAATGATTGAAGCTACTGACTGAATGAAAGGAGCTGGCATCTCACTCTCTTTGAATCTTCTTTATCATGCTAAGAGGAGCAGGAAAAAGCAAAAAATTTCAGAATTGCACCTTGCAATGCGGAGAAATTACTGTTTGTGCATTTACAATATTCATTGATTTTTGCCATTGAAAAACATCATGTTATTCATATACCAGAAATGTTTGAAGCTACTGACTGAATGAAAGGAGCTGGCATCTCACTCTCTTTGAATCTTCTTTATCATGCTAAGAGGAGCAGGAAAAAGCAAAAAATTTCAGAATTGCACCTTGCAATGCGGAGAAATTACTGTTTGTGCATTTACAATATTCATTGATTTTTACCATTGAAAAACGTCCAGAAATGATTGAAGCTACTGACTGAATGAAAGTAGCTGGCATCTCACTCTCTTTGAATCTTCTTTATCATGCTAAGAGGAGCAGGAAAAAGCAAAAAATTTCAGACTTGCACCTTGCAATGCGGAGAAATTACTGTTTGTGCATTTACAATATTCATTGATTTTTGCCATTGAAAAACATCATGTTATTCATATACCAGAAATGTTTGAAGCTACTGACTGAATGAAAGGAGCTGGCATCTCACTCTCTTTGAATCTTCTTTATCATGCTAAGAGGAGCAGGAAAAAGCAAAAAATTTCAGAATTGCACCTTGCAATGCGGAGAAATTACTGTTTGTGCATTTACAATATTCATTGATTTTTGCCATTGAAAAACATCATGTTATTCATATACCAGAAATGTTTGAAGCTACTGACTGAATGAAAGGAGCTGGCATCTCACTCTCTTTGAATCTTCTTTATCATGCTAAGAGGAGCAGGAAAAAGCAAAAAATTTCAGAATTGCACCTTGCAATGTGGAGAAATTACTGTTTGTGCATTTACAATATTCATTGATTTTTACCATTGAAAAACGTCCAGAAATGATTGAAGCTACTGACTGAATGAAAGTAGCTGGCATCTCACTCTCTTTGAATCTTCTTTATCATGCTAAGAGGAGCAGGAAAAAGCAAAAAAATTTCAGACTTGCACCTTGCAATGCGGAGAAATTACTGTTTGTGCATTTACAATATTCATTGATTTTTGCCATTGAAAAACATCATGTTATTCATATACCAGAAATGTTTGAAGCTACTGACTGAATGAAAGGAGCTGGCATCTCACTCTCTTTGAATCTTCTTTATCATGCTAAGAGGAGCAGGAAAAATCAAAAAATTTCAGAATTGCACCTTGCAATGCGGAGAAATTACTGTTTGTGCATTTACAATATTCATTGATTTTTGCCATTGAAAAACATCATGTTATTCATATACCAGAAATGTTTGAAGCTACTGACTGAATGAAAGGAGCTGACATCTCACTCTCTTTGAATCTTCTTTATCATGCTAAGAGGAGCAGGAAAAAGCAAAAAATTTCAGAATTGCACCTTGCAATGCGGAGAAATTACTGTTTGTGCATTTACAATATTCATTGATTTTTGCCATTGAAAAACATCCAGAAATGATTGAAGCTACTGACTGAATGAAAGGAGCTGGCATCTCACTCTCTTTGAATCTTCTTTATCATGCTAAGAGGAGCAGGAAAAAGCAAAAAATTTCAGAATTGCACCTTGCAATGCGGAGAAATTACTGTTTGTGCATTTACAATATTCATTGATTTTTGCCATTGAAAAACATCATGTTATTCATATACCAGAAATGTTTGAAGCTACTGACTGAATGAAAGGAGCTGGCATCTCACTCTCTTTGAATCTTCTTTATCATGCTAAGAGGAGCAGGAAAAAGCAAAAAATTTCAGAATTGCACCTTGCAATGCGGAGAAATTACTGTTTGTGCATTTACAATATTCATTGATTTTTGCCATTGAAAAACATCATGTTATTCATATACCAGAAATGTTTGAAGCTACTGACTGAATGAAAGGAGCTGGCATCTCACTCTCTTTGAATCTTCTTTATCATGCTAAGAGGAGCAGGAAAAAGCAAAAAATTTCAGAATTGCACCTTGCAATGTGGAGAAATTACTGTTTGTGCATTTACAATATTCATTGATTTTTACCATTGAAAAACGTCCAGAAATGATTGAAGCTACTGACTGAATGAAAGTAACTGGCATCTCACTCTCTTTGAATCTTCTTTATCATGCTAAGAGGAGCAGGAAAAAGCAAAAAATTTCAGACTTGCACCTTGCAATGCGGAGAAATTACTGTTTGTGCATTTACAATATTCATTGATTTTTGCCATTGAAAAACATCATGTTATTCATATACCAGAAATGTTTGAAGCTACTGACTGAATGAAAGGAGCTGGCATCTCACTCTCTTTGAATCTTCTTTATCATGCTAAGAGGAGCAGGAAAAAGCAAAAAATTTCAGAATTGCACCTTGCAATGCGGAGAAATTACTGTTTGTGCATTTACAATATTCATTGATTTTTGCCATTGAAAAACGTCCAGAAATGATTGAAGCTACTGACTGAATGAAAGGAGCTGGCATCTCACTCTCTTGGAATCTTCTTTATCATGCTAAGAGGAGCAGGAAAAAGCAAAAAATTTCAGAATTGCACCTTGCAATGCGGAGAAATTACTGTTTGTGCATTTACAATATTCATTGATTTTTGCCATTGAAAAACATCCAGAAATGATTGAAGCTACTGACTGAATGAAAGGAGCTGGCATCTCACTCTCTTTGAATCTTCTTTATCATGCTAAGAGGAGCAGGAAAAATCAAAAAATTTCAGAATTGCACCTTGCAATGCGGAGAAATTACTGTTTGTGCATTTACAATATTCATTGATTTTTGCCATTGAAAAACATGTTATTCATATACCAGAAATGTTTGAAGCTACTGACTGAATGAAAGGAGCTGGCACCTCACTCTCTTTGAATCTTCTTTATCATGCTAAGAGGAGCGGGAAAAAGCAAAAAATTTCAGAATTGCACCTTGCAATGCGGAGAAATTACTGTTTGTGCATTTACAATATTCATTGATTTTTGCCATTGAAAAACGTCCAGAAATGATTGAAGGTACTGACTGAATGAAAGGAGCTGGCATCTCACTCTCTTTGAATCTTCTTTATCATGCTAAGAGGAGCAGGAAAAAGCAAAAAATTTCAGAATTGCACCTTGCAATGCGGAGAAATTACTGTTTGTGCATTTACAATATTCATTGATTTTTGCCACTGAAAAACGTCCAGAAATGATTGAAGCTACTGACTGAATGAAAGGAGCTGGCATCTCACTCTCTTTGAATCTTCTTTATCATGCTAATAGGAGCAGGAAAAAGCAAAAAATTTCAGAATTGCACCTTGCAATGTGGAGAAATTACTGTTTGTGCATTTACAATATTCATTGATTTTTACCATTGAAAAACGTCCAGAAATGATTGAAGCTACTGACTGAATGAAAGTAGCTGGCATCTCACTCTCTTTGAATCTTCTTTATCATGCTAAGAGGAGCAGGAAAAAGCAAAAAATTTCAGACTTGCACCTTGCAATGCGGAGAAATTACTGTTTGTGCATTTACAATATTCATTGATTTTTGCCATTGAAAAACATCGTTATTCATATACCAGAAATGTTTGAAGCTACTGACTGAATGAAAGGAGCTGGCATCTCACTCTCTTTGAATCTTCTTTATCATGCTAAGAGGAGCAGGAAAAAGCAAAAAATTTCAGAATTGCACCTTGCAATGCGGAGAAATTACTGTTTGTGCATTTACAATATTCATTGATTTTTGCCATTGAAAAACATCATGTTATTCATATACCAGAAATGTTTGAAGCTACTGACTGAATGAAAGGAGCTGGCATCTCACTCTCTTTGAATCTTCTTTATCATGCTAAGAGGAGCAGGAAAAAGCAAAAAATTTCAGAATTGCACCTTGCAATGCGGAGAAATTACTCTTTGTGCTTTTACAATATTCATTGATTTTTGCCATTGAAAAACGTCCAGAAATGATTGAAGCTACTGACTGAATGAAAGGAGCTGGCATCTCACTCTCTTTGAATCTTCTTTATCATGGTAAGAGGAGCAGGAAAAATCAAAAAATTTCAGAATTGCACCTTGCAATGCGGAGAAATTACTGTTTGTGCATTTACAATATTCATTGATTTTTGCCATTGAAAAACATGTTATTCATATACCAGAAATGTTTGAAGCTACTGACTGAATGAAAGGAGCTGGCACCTCACTCTCTTTGAATCTTCTTTATCATGCTAAGAGGAGCGGGAAAAAGCAAAAAATTTCAGAATTGCACCTTGCAATGCGGAGAAATTACTGTTTGTGCATTTACAATATTCATTGATTTTTGCCATTGAAAAACGTCCAGAAATGATTGAAGCTACTGACTGAATGAAAGGAGCTGGCATCTCACTCTCTTTGAATCTTCTTTATCATGCTAAGAGGAGCAGGAAAAAGCAAAAAATTTCAGAATTGCACCTTGCAATGCGGAGAAATTACTGTTTGTGCATTTACAATATTCATTGATTTTTGCCATTGAAAAACGTCCAGAAATGATTGAAGCTACTGACTGAATGAAAGGAGCTGGCATCTCACTCTCTTTGAATCTTCTTTATCATGCTAGGAGGAGCAGGAAAAAGCAAAAAATTTCAGAATTGCACCTTGCAATGCGGAGAAATTACAGTTTGTGCATTTACAATATTCATTGATTTTTGCCATTGAAAAACATCCAGAAATGATTGAAGCTACTGACTGAATGAAAGGAGCTGGCATCTCACTCTCTTTGAATCTTCTTTATCATGCTAAGAGGAGCAGGAAAAAGCAAAAAATTTCAGAATTGCACCTTGCAATGCGGAGAAATTACTGTTTGTGCATTTACAATATTCATTGATTTTTGCCATTGAAAAACATCATGTTATTCATATACCAGAAATGTTTGAAGCTACTGACTGAATGAAAGGAGCTGGCATCTCACTCTCTTTGAATCTTCTTTATCATGCTAAGAGGAGCAGGAAAAAGCAAAAAATTTCAGAATTGCACCTTGCAATGTGGAGAAATTACTGTTTGTGCATTTACAATATTCATTGATTTTTACCATTGAAAGACGTCCAGAAATGATTGAAGCTACTGACTGAATGAAAGTAGCTGGCATCTCACTCTCTTCGAATCTTCTTTATCATGCTAAGAGGAGCAGGAAAAAGCAAAAAATTTCAGACTTGCACCTTGCAATGCGGAGAAATTACTGTTTGTGCATTTACAATATTCATTGATTTTTGCCATTGAAAAACGTCCAGAAATGATTGAAGGTACTGACTGAATGAAAGGAGCTGGCATCTCACTCTCTTTGAATCTTCTTTATCATGCTAAGAGGAGCAGGAAAAAGCAAAAATTTCAGAATTGCACCTTGCAATGCGGAGAAATTACTGTTTGTGCATTTACAATATTCATTGATTTTTGCCACTGAAAAACGTCCAGAAATGATTGAAGCTACTGACTGAATGAAAGGAGCTGGCATCTCACTCTCTTTGAATCTTCTTTATCATGCTAAGAGGAGCAGGAAAAAGCAAAAAATTTCAGAATTGCACCTTGCAATGCGGAGAAATTACAGTTTGTGCATTTACAATATTTATTGATTTTTGCCATTGAAAAACATCCAGAAATGATTGAAGCTACTGACTGAATGAAAGGAGCTGGCATCTCACTCTCTTTGAATCTTCTTTATCATGCTAAGAGGAGCAGGAAAAAGCAAAAAATTTCAGAATTGCACCTTGCAATGCGGAGAAATTACTGTTTGTGCATTTACAATATTCATTGATTTTTGCCATTGAAAAACATCATGTTATTCATATACCAGAAATGTTTGAAGCTACTGACTGAATGAAAGGAGCTGGCATCTCACTCTCTTTGAATCTTCTTTATCATGCTAAGAGGAGCAGGAAAAAGCAAAAAATTTCAGAATTGCACCTTGCAATGCGGAGAAATTACTCTTTGTGCTTTTACAATATTCATTGATTTTTGCCATTGAAAAACGTCCAGAAATGATTGAAGCTACTGACTGAATGAAAGGAGCTGGCATCTCACTCTCTTTGAATCTTCTTTATCATGGTAAGAGGAGCAGGAAAAATCAAAAAATTTCAGAATTGCACCTTGCAATGCGGAGAAATTACTGTTTGTGCATTTACAATATTCATTGATTTTTGCCATTGAAAAACATGTTATTCATATACCAGAAATGTTTGAAGCTACTGACTGAATGAAAGGAGCTGGCACCTCACTCTCTTTGAATCTTCTTTATCATGCTAAGAGGAGCGGGAAAAAGCAAAAAATTTCAGAATTGCACCTTGCAATGCGGAGAAATTACTGTTTGTGCATTTACAATATTCATTGATTTTTGCCATTGAAAAACGTCCAGAAATGATTGAAGCTACTGACTGAATGAAAGGAGCTGGCATCTCACTCTCTTTGAATCTTCTTTATCATGCTAAGAGGAGCAGGAAAAAGCAAAAAATTTCAGAATTGCACCTTGCAATGCGGAGAAATTACTGTTTGTGCATTTACAATATTCATTGATTTTTGCCATTGAAAAACGTCCAGAAATGATTGAAGCTACTGACTGAATGAAAGGAGCTGGCATCTCACTCTCTTTGAATCTTCTTTATCATGCTAGGAGGAGCAGGAAAAAGCAAAAAATTTCAGAATTGCACCTTGCAATGCGGAGAAATTACAGTTTGTGCATTTACAATATTCATTGATTTTTGCCATTGAAAAACATCCAGAAATGATTGAAGCTACTGACTGAATGAAAGGAGCTGGCATCTCACTCTCTTTGAATCTTCTTTATCATGCTAAGAGGAGCAGGAAAAAGCAAAAAATTTCAGAATTGCACCTTGCAATGCGGAGAAATTACTGTTTGTGCATTTACAATATTCATTGATTTTTGCCATTGAAAAACATCATGTTATTCATATACCAGAAATGTTTGAAGCTACTGACTGAATGAAAGGAGCTGGCATCTCACTCTCTTTGAATCTTCTTTATCATGCTAAGAGGAGCAGGAAAAAGCAAAAAATTTCAGAATTGCACCTTGCAATGTGGAGAAATTACTGTTTGTGCATTTACAATATTCATTGATTTTTACCATTGAAAGACGTCCAGAAATGATTGAAGCTACTGACTGAATGAAAGTAGCTGGCATCTCACTCTCTTCGAATCTTCTTTATCATGCTAAGAGGAGCAGGAAAAAGCAAAAAATTTCAGACTTGCACCTTGCAATGCGGAGAAATTACTGTTTGTGCATTTACAATATTCATTGATTTTTGCCATTGAAAAACGTCCAGAAATGATTGAAGGTACTGACTGAATGAAAGGAGCTGGCATCTCACTCTCTTTGAATCTTCTTTATCATGCTAAGAGGAGCAGGAAAAAGCAAAAATTTCAGAATTGCACCTTGCAATGCGGAGAAATTACTGTTTGTGCATTTACAATATTCATTGATTTTTGCCACTGAAAAACGTCCAGAAATGATTGAAGCTACTGACTGAATGAAAGGAGCTGGCATCTCACTCTCTTTGAATCTTCTTTATCATGCTAAGAGGAGCAGGAAAAAGCAAAAAATTTCAGAATTGCACCTTGCAATGCGGAGAAATTACAGTTTGTGCATTTACAATATTTATTGATTTTTGCCATTGAAAAACATCCAGAAATGATTGAAGCTACTGACTGAATGAAAGGAGCTGGCATCTCACTCTCTTTGAATCTTCTTTATCATGCTAAGAGGAGCAGGAAAAAGCAAAAAATTTCAGAATTGCACCTTGCAATGCGGAGAAATTACTGTTTGTGCATTTACAATATTCATTGATTTTTGCCATTGAAAAACATCATGTTATTCATATACCAGAAATGTTTGAAGCTACTGACTGAATGAAAGGAGCTGGCATCTCACTCTCTTTGAATCTTCTTTATCATGCTAAGAGGAGCAGGAAAAAGCAAAAAATTTCAGAATTGCACCTTGCAATGTGGAGAAATTACTGTTTGTGCATTTACAATATTCATTGATTTTTACCATTGAAAAACGTCCAGAAATGATTGAAGCTACTGACTGAATGAAAGTAGCTGGCATCTCACTCTCTTTGAATCTTCTTTATCATGCTAAGAGGAGCAGGAAAAAGCAAAAAATCTCAGACTTGCACCTTGCAATGCGGAGAAATTACTGTTTGTGCATTTACAATATTCATTGATTTTTGCCATTGAAAAACATCATGTTATTCATATACCAGAAATGTTTGAAGCTACTGACTGAATGAAAGGAGCTGGCATCTCACTCTCTTTGAATCTTCTTTATCATGCTAAGAGGAGCAGGAAAAAGCAAAAAATTTCAGAATTGCACCTTGCAATGCGGAGAAATTACTGTTTGTGCATTTACAATATTCATTGATTTTTGCCATTGAAAAACATCATGTTATTCATATACCAGAAATGTTTGAAGCTACTGACTGAATGAAAGGAGCTGGCATCTCACTCTCTTTGAATCTTCTTTATCATGCTAAGAGGAGCAGGAAAAAGCAAAAAATTTCAGAATTGCACCTTGCAATGCGGAGAAATTACTGTTTGTGCATTTACAATATTCATTGATTTTTGCCATTGAAAAACGTCCAGAAATGATTGAAGCTACTGACTGAATGAAAGGAGCTGGCATCTCACTCTCTTGGAATCTTCTTTATCATGCTAAGAGGAGCAGGAAAAAGCAAAAAATTTCAGAATTGCACCTTGCAATGCGGAGAAATTACTGTTTGTGCATTTACAATATTCATTGATTTTTGCCATTGAAAAACATCCAGAAATGATTGAAGCTACTGACTGAATGAAAGGAGCTGGCATCTCACTCTCTTTGAATCTTCTTTATCATGCTAAGAGGAGCAGGAAAAATCAAAAAATTTCAGAATTGCACCTTGCAATGCGGAGAAATTACTGTTTGTGCATTTACAATATTCATTGATTTTTGCCATTGAAAAACATGTTATTCATATACCAGAAATGTTTGAAGCTACTGACTGAATGAAAGGAGCTGGCACCTCACTCTCTTTGAATCTTCTTTATCATGCTAAGAGGAGCGGGAAAAAGCAAAAAATTTCAGAATTGCACCTTGCAATGCGGAGAAATTACTGTTTGTGCATTTACAATATTCATTGATTTTTGCCATTGAAAAACGTCCAGAAATGATTGAAGGTACTGACTGAATGAAAGGAGCTGGCATCTCACTCTCTTTGAATCTTCTTTATCATGCTAAGAGGAGCAGGAAAAAGCAAAAAATTTCAGAATTGCACCTTGCAATGCGGAGAAATTACTGTTTGTGCATTTACAATATTCATTGATTTTTGCCACTGAAAAACGTCCAGAAATGATTGAAGCTACTGACTGAATGAAAGGAGCTGGCATCTCACTCTCTTTGAATCTTCTTTATCATGCTAATAGGAGCAGGAAAAAGCAAAAAATTTCAGAATTGCACCTTGCAATGTGGAGAAATTACTGTTTGTGCATTTACAATATTCATTGATTTTTACCATTGAAAAACGTCCAGAAATGATTGAAGCTACTGACTGAATGAAAGTAGCTGGCATCTCACTCTCTTTGAATCTTCTTTATCATGCTAAGAGGAGCAGGAAAAAGCAAAAAATTTCAGACTTGCACCTTGCAATGCGGAGAAATTACTGTTTGTGCATTTACAATATTCATTGATTTTTGCCATTGAAAAACATCGTTATTCATATACCAGAAATGTTTGAAGCTACTGACTGAATGAAAGGAGCTGGCATCTCACTCTCTTTGAATCTTCTTTATCATGCTAAGAGGAGCAGGAAAAAGCAAAAAATTTCAGAATTGCACCTTGCAATGCGGAGAAATTACTGTTTGTGCATTTACAATATTCATTGATTTTTGCCATTGAAAAACATCATGTTATTCATATACCAGAAATGTTTGAAGCTACTGACTGAATGAAAGGAGCTGGCATCTCACTCTCTTTGAATCTTCTTTATCATGCTAAGAGGAGCAGGAAAAAGCAAAAAATTTCAGAATTGCACCTTGCAATGCGGAGAAATTACTCTTTGTGCTTTTACAATATTCATTGATTTTTGCCATTGAAAAACGTCCAGAAATGATTGAAGCTACTGACTGAATGAAAGGAGCTGGCATCTCACTCTCTTTGAATCTTCTTTATCATGCTAAGAGGAGCAGGAAAAATCAAAAAATTTCAGAATTGCACCTTGCAATGCGGAGAAATTACTGTTTGTGCATTTACAATATTCATTGATTTTTGCCATTGAAAAACATGTTATTCATATACCAGAAATGTTTGAAGCTACTGACTGAATGAAAGGAGCTGGCACCTCACTCTCTTTGAATCTTCTTTATCATGCTAAGAGGAGCGGGAAAAAGCAAAAAATTTCAGAATTGCACCTTGCAATGCGGAGAAATTACTGTTTGTGCATTTACAATATTCATTGATTTTTGCCATTGAAAAACGTCCAGAAATGATTGAAGCTACTGACTGAATGAAAGGAGCTGGCATCTCACTCTCTTTGAATCTTCTTTATCATGCTAAGAGGAGCAGGAAAAAGCAAAAAATTTCAGAATTGCACCTTGCAATGCGGAGAAATTACTGTTTGTGCATTTACAATATTCATTGATTTTTGCCATTGAAAAACGTCCAGAAATGATTGAAGCTACTGACTGAATGAAAGGAGCTGGCATCTCACTCTCTTTGAATCTTCTTTATCATGCTAAGAGGAGCAGGAAAAAGCAAAAAATTTCAGAATTGCACCTTGCAATGCGGAGAAATTACAGTTTGTGCATTTACAATATTCATTGATTTTTGCCATTGAAAAACATCCAGAAATGATTGAAGCTACTGACTGAATGAAAGGAGCTGGCATCTCACTCTCTTTGAATCTTCTTTATCATGCTAAGAGGAGCAGGAAAAAGCAAAAAATTTCAGAATTGCACCTTGCAATGCGGAGAAATTACTGTTTGTGCATTTACAATATTCATTGATTTTTGCCATTGAAAAACATCATGTTATTCATATACCAGAAATGTTTGAAGCTACTGACTGAATGAAAGGAGCTGGCATCTCACTCTCTTTGAATCTTCTTTATCATGCTAAGAGGAGCAGGAAAAAGCAAAAAATTTCAGAATTGCACCTTGCAATGTGGAGAAATTACTGTTTGTGCATTTACAATATTCATTGATTTTTACCATTGAAAGACGTCCAGAAATGATTGAAGCTACTGACTGAATGAAAGTAGCTGGCATCTCACTCTCTTCGAATCTTCTTTATCATGCTAAGAGGAGCAGGAAAAAGCAAAAAATTTCAGACTTGCACCTTGCAATGCGGAGAAATTACTGTTTGTGCATTTACAATATTCATTGATTTTTGCCTTTGAAAAACGTCCAGAAATGATTGAAGGTACTGACTGAATGAAAGGAGCTGGCATCTCACTCTCTTTGAATCTTCTTTATCATGCTAAGAGGAGCAGGAAAAAGCAAAAAATTTCAGAATTGCACCTTGCAATGCGGAGAAATTACTGTTTGTGCATTTACAATATTCATTGATTTTTGCCACTGAAAAACGTCCAGAAATGATTGAAGCTACTGACTGAATGAAAGGAGCTGGCATCTCACTCTCTTTGAATCTTCTTTATCATGCTAAGAGGAGCAGGAAAAAGCAAAAAATTTCAGAATTGCACCTTGCAATGCGGAGAAATTACAGTTTGTGCATTTACAATATTTATTGATTTTTGCCATTGAAAAACATCCAGAAATGATTGAAGCTACTGACTGAATGAAAGGAGCTGGCATCTCACTCTCTTTGAATCTTCTTTATCATGCTAAGAGGAGCAGGAAAAAGCAAAAAATTTCAGAATTGCACCTTGCAATGCGGAGAAATTACTGTTTGTGCATTTACAATATTCATTGATTTTTGCCATTGAAAAACATCATGTTATTCATATACCAGAAATGTTTGAAGCTACTGACTGAATGAAAGGAGCTGGCATCTCACTCTCTTTGAATCTTCTTTATCATGCTAAGAGGAGCAGGAAAAAGCAAAAAATTTCAGAATTGCACCTTGCAATGCGGAGAAATTACAGTTTGTGCATTTACAATATTTATTGATTTTTGCCATTGAAAAACATCCAGAAATGATTGAAGCTACTGACTGAATGAAAGGAGCTGGCATCTCACTCTCTTTGAATCTTCTTTATCATGCTAAGAGGAGCAGGAAAAAGCAAAAAATTTCAGAATTGCACCTTGCAATGCGGAGAAATTACTGTTTGTGCATTTACAATATTCATTGATTTTTGCCATTGAAAAACATCATGTTATTCATATACCAGAAATGTTTGAAGCTACTGACTGAATGAAAGGAGCTGGCATCTCACTCTCTTTGAATCTTCTTTATCATGCTAAGAGGAGCAGGAAAAAGCAAAAAATTTCAGAATTGCACCTTGCAATGCGGAGAAATTACTGTTTGTGCATTTACAATATTCATTGATTTTTGCCATTGAAAAACATCATGTTATTCATATACCAGAAATGTTTGAAGCTACTGACTGAATGAAAGGAGCTGGCATCTCACTCTCTTTGAATCTTCTTTATCATGCTAAGAGGAGCAGGAAAAAGCAAAAAATTTCAGAATTGCACCTTGCAATGCGGAGAAATTACTCTTTGTGCTTTTACAATATTCATTGATTTTTGCCATTGAAAAACGTCCAGAAATGATTGAAGCTACTGACTGAATGAAAGGAGCTGGCATCTCACTCTCTTTGAATCTTCTTTATCATGCTAAGAGGAGCAGGAAAAATCAAAAAATTTCAGAATTGCACCTTGCAATGCGGAGAAATTACTGTTTGTGCATTTACAATATTCATTGATTTTTGCCATTGAAAAACATGTTATTCATATACCAGAAATGTTTGAAGCTACTGACTGAATGAAAGGAGCTGGCACCTCACTCTCTTTGAATCTTCTTTATCATGCTAAGAGGAGCGGGAAAAAGCAAAAAATTTCAGAATTGCACCTTGCAATGCGGAGAAATTACTGTTTGTGCATTTACAATATTCATTGATTTTTGCCATTGAAAAACGTCCAGAAATGATTGAAGCTACTGACTGAATGAAAGGAGCTGGCATCTCACTCTCTTTGAATCTTCTTTATCATGCTAAGAGGAGCAGGAAAAAGCAAAAAATTTCAGAATTGCACCTTGCAATGCGGAGAAATTACTGTTTGTGCATTTACAATATTCATTGATTTTTGCCATTGAAAAACGTCCAGAAATGATTGAAGCTACTGACTGAATGAAAGGAGCTGGCATCTCACTCTCTTTGAATCTTCTTTATCATGCTAAGAGGAGCAGGAAAAAGCAAAAAATTTCAGAATTGCACCTTGCAATGCGGAGAAATTACAGTTTGTGCATTTACAATATTCATTGATTTTTGCCATTGAAAAACATCCAGAAATGATTGAAGCTACTGACTGAATGAAAGGAGCTGGCATCTCACTCTCTTTGAATCTTCTTTATCATGCTAAGAGGAGCAGGAAAAAGCAAAAAATTTCAGAATTGCACCTTGCAATGCGGAGAAATTACTGTTTGTGCATTTACAATATTCATTGATTTTTGCCATTGAAAAACATCATGTTATTCATATACCAGAAATGTTTGAAGCTACTGACTGAATGAAAGGAGCTGGCATCTCACTCTCTTTGAATCTTCTTTATCATGCTAAGAGGAGCAGGAAAAAGCAAAAAAATTCAGAATTGCACCTTGCAATGTGGAGAAATTACTGTTTGTGCATTTACAATATTCATTGATTTTTACCATTGAAAGACGTCCAGAAATGATTGAAGCTACTGACTGAATGAAAGTAGCTGGCATCTCACTCTCTTCGAATCTTCTTTATCATGCTAAGAGGAGCAGGAAAAAGCAAAAAATTTCAGACTTGCACCTTGCAATGCGGAGAAATTACTGTTTGTGCATTTACAATATTCATTGATTTTTGCCATTGAAAAACGTCCAGAAATGATTGAAGGTACTGACTGAATGAAAGGAGCTGGCATCTCACTCTCTTTGAATCTTCTTTATCATGCTAAGAGGAGCAGGAAAAAGCAAAAAATTTCAGAATTGCACCTTGCAATGCGGAGAAATTACTGTTTGTGCATTTACAATATTCATTGATTTTTGCCACTGAAAAACGTCCAGAAATGATTGAAGCTACTGACTGAATGAAAGGAGCTGGCATCTCACTCTCTTTGAATCTTCTTTATCATGCTAAGAGGAGCAGGAAAAAGCAAAAAATTTCAGAATTGCACCTTGCAATGCGGAGAAATTACAGTTTGTGCATTTACAATATTTATTGAGTTTTGCCATTGAAAAACATCCAGAAATGATTGAAGCTACTGACTGAATGAAAGGAGCTGGCATCTCACTCTCTTTGAATCTTCTTTATCATGCTAAGAGGAGCAGGAAAAAGCAAAAAATTTCAGAATTGCACCTTGCAATGCGGAGAAATTACTGTTTGTGCATTTACAATATTCATTGATTTTTGCCATTGAAAAACATCATGTTATTCATATACCAGAAATGTTTGAAGCTACTGACTGAATGAAAGGAGCTGGCATCTCACTCTCTTTGAATCTTCTTTATCATGCTAAGAGGAGCAGGAAAAAGCAAAAAATTTCAGAATTGCACCTTGCAATGTGGAGAAATTACTGTTTGTGCATTTACAATATTCATTGATTTTTACCATTGAAAAACGTCCAGAAATGATTGAAGCTACTGACTGAATGAAAGTAGCTGGCATCTCACTCTCTTTGAATCTTCTTTATCATGCTAAGAGGAGCAGGAAAAAGCAAAAAATCTCAGACTTGCACCTTGCAATGCGGAGAAATTACTGTTTGTGCATTTACAATATTCATTGATTTTTGCCATTGAAAAACATCATGTTATTCATATACCAGAAATGTTTGAAGCTACTGACTGAATGAAAGGAGCTGGCATCTCACTCTCTTTGAATCTTCTTTATCATGCTAAGAGGAGCAGGAAAAAGCAAAAAATTTCAGAATTGCACCTTGCAATGCGGAGAAATTACTGTTTGTGCATTTACAATATTCATTGATTTTTGCCATTGAAAAACATCATGTTATTCATATACCAGAAATGTTTGAAGCTACTGACTGAATGAAAGGAGCTGGCATCTCACTCTCTTTGAATCTTCTTTATCATGCTAAGAGGAGCAGGAAAAAGCAAAAAATTTCAGAATTGCACCTTGCAATGCGGAGAAATTACTGTTTGTGCATTTACAATATTCATTGATTTTTGCCATTGAAAAACATCCAGAAATGATTGAAGCTACTGACTGAATGAAAGGAGCTGGCATCTCACTCTCTTTGAATCTTCTTTATCATGCTAAGAGGAGCAGGAAAAATCAAAAAATTTCAGAATTGCACCTTGCAATGCGGAGAAATTACTGTTTGTGCATTTACAATATTCATTGATTTTTGCCATTGAAAAACATGTTATTCATATACCAGAAATGTTTGAAGCTACTGACTGAATGAAAGGAGCTGGCACCTCACTCTCTTTGAATCTTCTTTATCATGCTAAGAGGAGCGGGAAAAAGCAAAAAATTTCAGAATTGCACCTTGCAATGCGGAGAAATTACTGTTTGTGCATTTACAATATTCATTGATTTTTGCCATTGAAAAACGTCCAGAAATGATTGAAGGTACTGACTAAATGAAAGGAACTGGCATCTCACTCTCTTTGAATCTTCTTTATCATGCTAAGAGGAGCAGGAAAAAGCAAAAAATTTCAGAATTGCACCTTGCAATGCGGAGAAATTACTGTTTGTGCATTTACAATATTCATTGATTTTTGCCATTGAAAAACGTCCAGAAATGATTGAAGCTACTGACTGAATGAAAGGAGCTGGCATCTCACTCTCTTTGAATCTTCTTTATCATGCTAAGAGGAGCAGGAAAAAGCAAAAAATTTCAGAATTGCACTTTGCAATACGGAGAAATTACAGTTTGTGCATTTACAATATTCATTGATTTTTGCCATTGAAAAACATCCAGAAATGATTGAAGCTACTGACTGAATGAAAGGAGCTGGCATCTCACTCTCTTTGAATCTTCTTTATCATACTAAGAGGAGCAGGAAAAAGCAAAAAATTTCAGACTTGCACCTTGCAATGCGGAGAAATTACTGTTTGTGCATTTACAATATTCATTGATTTTTGCCATTGAAAAACATGTTATTCATATACCAGAAATGTTTGAAGCTACTGACTGAATGAAAGGAGCTGGCACCTCACTCTCTTTGAATCTTCTTTATCATGCTAAGAGGAGCGGGAAAAAGCAAAAAATTTCAGAATTGCACCTTGCAATGCGGAGAAATTACTGTTTGTGCATTTACAATATTCATTGATTTTTGCCATTGAAAAACGTCCAGAAATGATTGAAGCTACTGACTGAATGAAAGGAGCTGGCATCTCACTCTCTTTGAATCTTCTTTATCATGCTAAGAGGAGCAGGAAAAAGCAAAAAATTTCAGAATTGCACCTTGCAATGCGGAGAAATTACTGTTTGTGCATTTACAATATTCATTGATTTTTGCCATTGAAAAACGTCCAGAAATGATTGAAGCTACTGACTGAATGAAAGGAGCTGGCATCTCACTCTCTTTGAATCTTCTTTATCATGCTAAGAGGAGCAGGAAAAAGCAAAAAATTTCAGAATTGCACCTTGCAATGCGGAGAAATTACAGTTTGTGCATTTACAATATTCATTGATTTTTGCCATTGAAAAACATCCAGAAATGATTGAAGCTACTGACTGAATGAAAGGAGCTGGCATCTCACTCTCTTTGAATCTTCTTTATCATGCTAAGAGGAGCAGGAAAAAGCAAAAAATTTCAGAATTGCACCTTGCAATGCGGAGAAATTACTGTTTGTGCATTTACAATATTCATTGATTTTTGCCATTGAAAAACATCATGTTATTCATATACCAGAAATGTTTGAAGCTACTGACTCAATGAAAGGAGCTGGCATCTCACTCTCTTTGAATCTTCTTTATCATGCTAAGAGGAGCAGGAAAAAGCAAAAAATTTCAGAATTGCACCTTGCAATGTGGAGAAATTACTGTTTGTGCATTTACAATATTCATTGATTTTTACCATTGAAAAACGTCCAGAAATGATTGAAGCTACTGACTGAATGAAAGTAGCTGGCATCTCACTCTCTTCGAATCTTCTTTATCATGCTAAGAGGAGCAGGAAAAAGCAAAAAATTTCAGACTTGCACCTTGCAATGCGGAGAAATTACTGTTTGTGCATTTACAATATTCATTGATTTTTGCCATTGAAAAACGTCCAGAAATGATTGAAGGTACTGACTGAATGAAAGGAGCTGGCATCTCACTCTCTTTGAATCTTCTTTATCATGCTAAGAGGAGCAGGAAAAAGCAAAAAATTTCAGAATTGCACCTTGCAATGCGGAGAAATTACTGTTTGTGCATTTACAATATTCATTGATTTTTGCCACTGAAAAACGTCCAGAAATGATTGAAGCTACTGACTGAATGAAAGGAGCTGGCATCTCACTCTCTTTGAATCTTCTTTATCATGCTAAGAGGAGCAGGAAAAAGCAAAAAATTTCAGAATTGCACCTTGCAATGCGGAGAAATTACAGTTTGTGCATTTACAATATTTATTGATTTTTGCCATTGAAAAACATCCAGAAATGATTGAAGCTACTGACTGAATGAAAGGAGCTGGCATCTCACTCTCTTTGAATCTTCTTTATCATGCTAAGAGGAGCAGGAAAAAGCAAAAAATTTCAGAATTGCACCTTGCAATGCGGAGAAATTACTGTTTGTGCATTTACAATATTCATTGATTTTTGCCATTGAAAAACATCATGTTATTCATATACCAGAAATGTTTGAAGCTACTGACTGAATGAAAGGAGCTGGCATCTCACTCTCTTTGAATCTTCTTTATCATGCTAAGAGGAGCAGGAAAAAGCAAAAAATTTCAGAATTGCACCTTGCAATGTGGAGAAATTACTGTTTGTGCATTTACAATATTCATTGATTTTTACCATTGAAAAACGTCCAGAAATGATTGAAGCTACTGACTGAATGAAAGTAGCTGGCATCTCACTCTCTTTGAATCTTCTTTATCATGCTAAGAGGAGCAGGAAAAAGCAAAAAATCTCAGACTTGCACCTTGCAATGCGGAGAAATTACTGTTTGTGCATTTACAATATTCATTGATTTTTGCCATTGAAAAACATCATGTTATTCATATACCAGAAATGTTTGAAGCTACTGACTGAATGAAAGGAGCTGGCATCTCACTCTCTTTGAATCTTCTTTATCATGCTAAGAGGAGCAGGAAAAAGCAAAAAATTTCAGAATTGCACCTTGCAATGCGGAGAAATTACTGTTTGTGCATTTACAATATTCATTGATTTTTGCCATTGAAAAACATCATGTTATTCATATACCAGAAATGTTTGAAGCTACTGACTGAATGAAAGGAGCTGGCATCTCACTCTCTTTGAATCTTCTTTATCATGCTAAGAGGAGCAGGAAAAAGCAAAAAATTTCAGAATTGCACCTTGCAATGCGGAGAAATTACTGTTTGTGCATTTACAATATTCATTGATTTTTGCCATTGAAAAACATCCAGAAATGATTGAAGCTACTGACTGAATGAAAGGAGCTGGCATCTCACTCTCTTTGAATCTTCTTTATCATGCTAAGAGGAGCAGGAAAAATCAAAAAATTTCAGAATTGCACCTTGCAATGCGGAGAAATTACTGTTTGTGCATTTACAATATTCATTGATTTTTGCCATTGAAAAACATGTTATTCATATACCAGAAATGTTTGAAGCTACTGACTGAATGAAAGGAGCTGGCACCTCACTCTCTTTGAATCTTCTTTATCATGCTAAGAGGAGCGGGAAAAAGCAAAAAATTTCAGAATTGCACCTTGCAATGCGGAGAAATTACTGTTTGTGCATTTACAATATTCATTGATTTTTGCCATTGAAAAACGTCCAGAAATGATTGAAGGTACTGACTAAATGAAAGGAGCTGGCATCTCACTCTCTTTGAATCTTCTTTATCATGCTAAGAGGAGCAGGAAAAAGCAAAAAATTTCAGAATTGCACCTTGCAATGCGGAGAAATTACTGTTTGTGCATTTACAATATTCATTGATTTTTGCCATTGAAAAACGTCCAGAAATGATTGAAGCTACTGACTGAATGAAAGGAGCTGGCATCTCACTCTCTTTGAATCTTCTTTATCATGCTAAGAGGAGCAGGAAAAAGCAAAAAATTTCAGAATTGCACTTTGCAATACGGAGAAATTACAGTTTGTGCATTTACAATATTCATTGATTTTTGCCATTGAAAAACATCCAGAAATGATTGAAGCTACTGACTGAATGAAAGGAGCTGGCATCTCACTCTCTTTGAATCTTCTTTATCATACTAAGAGGAGCAGGAAAAAGCAAAAAATTTCAGACTTGCACCTTGCAATGCGGAGAAATTACTGTTTGTGCATTTACAATATTCATTGATTTTTGCCATTGAAAAACATCATGTTATTCATATACCAGAAATGTGTGAAGCTACTGACTGAATGAAAGGAGCTGGCATCTCACTCTCTTTGAATCTTCTTTATCATGCTAAGAGGAGCAGGAAAAAGCAAAAAATTTCAGAATTGCACCTTGCAATGCGGAGAAATTACTGTTTGTGCATTTACAATATTCATTGATTTTTGCCATTGAAAAACGTCCAGAAATGATTGAAGCTACTGACTGAATGAAAGGAGCTGGCATCTCACTCTCTTTGAATCTTGTTTATCATGCTAAGAGGAGCAGGAAAAAGCAAAAAATTTCAGAATTGCACCTTGCAATGCGGAGAAATTACTGTTTGTGCATTTACAATATTCATTGATTTTTGCCATTGAAAAACGTCCAGAAATGATTGAAGCTACTGACTGAATGAAAGGAGCTGGCATCTCACTCTCTTTGAATCTTCTTTATCATGCTAAGAGGAGCAGGAAAAAGCAAAAAATTTCAGAATTGCACCTTGCAATGCGGAGAAATTACTGTTTGTGCATTTACAATATTCATTGATTTTTGCCATTGAAAAACATCATGTTATTCATATACCAGAAATGATTGAAGCTACTGACTGAATGAAAGGAGCTGGCATCTCACTCTCTTTGAATCTTCTTTATCATGCTAAGAGGAGCAGGAAAAAGTAAAAAATTTCAGAATTGCACCTTGCAATGCGGAGAAATTACTGTTTGTGCATTTATAATATTCAATGATTTTTGCCATTGAAAAACGTCCAGAAATGATTGAAGCTACTGACTGAACGAAAGGAGCTGGCATCTCACTCTCTTTGAATCTTCTTTATCATGCTAAGAGGAGCAGGAAAAAGCAAAAAATTTCAGAATTGCACCTTGCAATGCGGAGAAATTACTGTTTGTGCATTTACAATATTCATTGATTTTTGCCATTGAAAAACGTCCAGAAATGATTGAAGCTACTGACTGAATGAAAGGAGCTGGCATCTCACTCTCTTTGAATCTTCTTTATCATGCTAAGAGGAGCAGGAAAAAGCAAAAAATTTCAGAATTGCACCTTGCAATGCGGAGAAATTACTGTTTGTGCATTTACAATATTCATTGATTTTTGCCATTGAAAAACATCATGTTATTCATATACCAGAAATGTTTGAAGCTACTGACTGAATGAAAGGAGCTGACATCTCACTCTCTTTGAATCTTCTTTATCATGCTAAGAGGAGCAGGAAAAAGCAAAAAATTTCAGAATTGCACCTTGCAATGCGGAGAAATTACTGTTTGTGCATTTACAATATTCATTGATTTTTGCCATTGAAAAACGTCCAGAAATGATTGAAGCTACTGACTGAATGAAAGGAGCTGGCATCTCACTCTCTTTGAATCTTCTTTATCATGCTAAGAGGAGCAGGAAAAAGCAAAAAATTTCAGAATTGCACCTTGCAATGCGGAGAAATTACTGTTTGTGCATTTACAATATTCATTGATTTTTGCCATTGAAAAACATCATGTTATTCATATACCAGAAATGTTTGAAGCTACTGACTGAATGAAAGGAGCTGGCATCTCACTCTCTTTGAATCTTCTTTATCATGCTAAGAGGAGCAGGAAAAAGCAAAAAATTTCAGAATTGCACCTTGCAATGTGGAGAAATTACTGTTTGTGCATTTACAATATTCATTGATTTTTGCCATTGAAAAACATCATGTTATTCATATACCAGAAATGTTTGAAGCTACTGACTGAATGAAAGGAGCTGGCATCTCACTCTCTTTGAATCTTCTTTATCATGCTAAGAGGAGCAGGAAAAAGCAAAAAATTTCAGAATTGCACCTTGCAATGTGGAGAAATTACTGTTTGTGCATTTACAATATTCATTGATTTTTACCATTGAAAAACGTCCAGAAATGATTGAAGCTACTGACTGAATGAAAGTAGCTGGCATCTCACTCTCTTTGAATCTTCTTTATCATGCTAAGAGGAGCAGGAAAAAGCAAAAAATTTCAGACTTGCACCTTGCAATGCGGAGAAATTACTGTTTGTGCATTTACAATATTCATTGATTTTTGCCATTGAAAAACATCATGTTATTCATATACCAGAAATGTTTGAAGCTACTGACTGAATGAAAGGAGCTGGCATCTCACTCTCTTTGAATCTTCTTTATCATGCTAAGAGGAGCAGGAAAAAGCAAAAAATTTCAGAATTGCACCTTGCAATGCGGAGAAATTACTGTTTGTGCATTTACAATATTCATTGATTTTTGCCATTGAAAAACATCATGTTATTCATATACCAGAAATGATTGAAGCTACTGACTGAATGAAAGGAGCTGGCATCTCACTCTCTTTGAATCTTCTTTATCATGCTAAGAGGAGCAGGAAAAAGTAAAAAATTTCAGAATTGCACCTTGCAATGCGGAGAAATTACTGTTTGTGCATTTATAATATTCAATGATTTTTGCCATTGAAAAACGTCCAGAAATGATTGAAGCTACTGACTGAACGAAAGGAGCTGGCATCTCACTCTCTTTGAATCTTCTTTATCATGCTAAGAGGAGCAGGAAAAAGCAAAAAATTTCAGAATTGCACCTTGCAATGCGGAGAAATTACTGTTTGTGCATTTACAATATTCATTGATTTTTGCCATTGAAAAACATCCAGAAATGATTGAAGCTACTGACTGAATGAAAGGAGCTGGCATCTCACTCTCTTTGAATCTTCTTTATCATGCTAAGAGGAGCAGGAAAAAGCAAAAAATTTCAGAATTGCACCTTGCAATGCGGAGAAATTACTGTTTGTGCATTTACAATATTCATTGATTTTTGCCATTGAAAAACATCATGTTATTCATATACCAGAAATGTTTGAAGCTACTGACTGAATGAAAGGAGCTGACATCTCACTCTCTTTGAATCTTCTTTATCATGCTAAGAGGAGCAGGAAAAAGCAAAAAATTTCAGAATTGCACCTTGCAATGCGGAGAAATTACTGTTTGTGCATTTACAATATTCATTGATTTTTGCCATTGAAAAACGTCCAGAAATGATTGAAGCTACTGACTGAATGAAAGGAGCTGGCATCTCACTCTCTTTGAATCTTCTTTATCATGCTAAGAGGAGCAGGAAAAAGCAAAAAATTTCAGAATTGCACCTTGCAATGCGG
Organism: Phyllobates terribilis; assembly: GCF_046119375.1. Lineage (NCBI taxonomy): Eukaryota > Metazoa > Chordata > Amphibia > Anura > Dendrobatidae > Phyllobates > Phyllobates terribilis. Next base: position 155,057 of record NW_027364726.1, read on the forward strand.
AGAAATTACTGTTTGTGCATTTACAATATTCATTGATTTTTGCCATTGAAAAACATCCAGAAATGATTGAAGCTACTGACTGAATGAAAGGAGCTGGCATCTCACTCTCTTTGAATCTTCTTTATCATGCTAAGAGGAGCAGGAAAAAGCAAAAAATTTCAGAATTGCACCTTGCAATGCGGAGAAATTACTGTTTGTGCATTTACAATATTCATTGATTTTTGCCATTGAAAAACATCATGTTATTCATATACCAGAAATGTTTGAAGCTACTGACTGAATGAAAGGAGCTGACATCTCACTCTCTTTGAATCTTCTTTATCATGCTAAGAGGAGCAGGAAAAAGCAAAAAATTTCAGAATTGCACCTTGCAATGCGGAGAAATTACTGTTTGTGCATTTACAATATTCATTGATTTTTGCCATTGAAAAACGTCCAGAAATGATTGAAGCTACTGACTGAATGAAAGGAGCTGGCATCTCACTCTCTTTGAATCTTCTTTATCATGCTAAGAGGAGCAGGAAAAAGCAAAAAATTTCAGAATTGCACCTTGCAATGCGGAGAAATTACTGTTTGTGCATTTACAATATTCATTGATTTTTGCCATTGAAAAACATGTTATTCATATACCAGAAATGTTTGAAGCTACTGACTGAATGAAAGGAGCTGGCACCTCACTCTCTTTGAATCTTCTTTATCATGCTAAGAGGAGCGGGAAAAAGCAAAAAATTTCAGAATTGCACCTTGCAATGCGGAGAAATTAGTTTGTGCATTTACAATATTCATTGATTTTTGCCATTGAAAAACGTCCAGAAATGATTGAAGGTACTGACTGAATGAAAGGAGCTGGCATCTCACTCTCTTTGAATCTTCTTTATCATGCTAAGAGGAGCAGGAAAAAGCAAAAAATTTCAGAATTGCACCTTGCAATGCGGAGAAATTACTGTTTGTGCATTTACAATATTCATTGGTTTTTGCCATTGAAAAACGTCCAGAAATGATTGAAGCTACTGACTGAACGAAAGGAGCTGGCATCTCACTCTCTTTGAATCTTCTTTATCATGCTAAGAGGAGCAGGAAAAAGCAAAAAATTTCAGAATTGCACCTTGCAATGCGGAGAAATTACTGTTTGTGCATTTACAATATTCATTGATTTTTGCCATTGAAAAACATCATGTTATTCATATACCAGAAATGTTTGAAGCTACTGACTGAATGAAAGGAGCTGACATCTCACTCTCTTTGAATCTTCTTTATCATGCTAAGAGGAGCAGGAAAAAGCAAAAAATTTCAGAATTGCACCTTGCAATGCGGAGAAATTACTGTTTGTGCATTTACAATATTCATTGATTTTTGCCATTGAAAAACGTCCAGAAATGATTGAAGCTACTGACTGAATGAAAGGAGCTGGCATCTCACTCTCTTTGAATCTTCTTTATCATGCTAAGAGGAGCAGGAAAAAGCAAAAAATTTCAGAATTGCACCTTGCAATGCGGAGAAATTACTGTTTGTGCATTTACAATATTCATTGATTTTTGCCATTGAAAAACATGTTATTCATATACCAGAAATGTTTGAAGCTACTGACTGAATGAAAGGAGCTGGCACCTCACTCTCTTTGAATCTTCTTTATCATGCTAAGAGGAGCGGGAAAAAGCAAAAAATTTCAGAATTGCACCTTGCAATGCGGAGAAATTACTGTTTGTGCATTTACAATATTCATTGATTTTTGCCATTGAAAAACGTCCAGAAATGATTGAAGGTACTGACTGAATGAAAGGAGCTGGCATCTCACTCTCTTTGAATCTTCTTTATCATGCTAAGAGGAGCAGGAAAAAGCAAAAAATTTCAGAATTGCACCTTGCAATGCGGAGAAATTACTGTTTGTGCATTTACAATATTCATTGGTTTTTGCCATTGAAAAACGTCCAGAAATGATTGAAGCTACTGACTGAATGAAAGGAGCTGGCATCTCACTCTCTTTGAATCTTCTTTATCATGCTAAGAGGAGCAGGAAAAAGCAAAAAATTTCAGAATTGCACCTTGCAATGCGGAGAAATTACAGTTTGTGCATTTACAATATTCATTGATTTTTGCCATTGAAAAACATCCAGAAATGATTGAAGCTACTGACTGAATGAAAGGAGCTGGCATCTCACTCTCTTTGAATCTTCTTTATCATGCTAAGAGGAGCAGGAAAAAGCAAAAAATTTCAGAATTGCACCTTGCAATGCGGAGAAATTACTGTTTGTGCATTTACAATATTCATTGATTTTTGCCATTGAAAAACATCATGTTATTCATATACCAGAAATGTTTGAAGCTACTGACTGAATGAAAGGAGCTGGCATCTCACTCTCTTTGAATCTTCTTTATCATGCTAAGAGGAGCAGGAAAAAGCAAAAAATTTCAGAATTGCACCTTGCAATGTGGAGAAATTACTGTTTGTGCATTTACAATATTCATTGATTTTTACCATTGAAAAACGTCCAGAAATGATTGAAGCTACTGACTGAATGAAAGTAGCTGGCATCTCACTCTCTTTGAATCTTCTTTATCATGCTAAGAGGAGCAGGAAAAAGCAAAAAATTTCAGACTTGCACCTTGCAATGCGGAGAAATTACTGTTTGTGCATTTACAATATTCATTGATTTTTGCCATTGAAAAACATCATGTTATTCATATACCAGAAATGTTTGAAGCTACTGACTGAATGAAAGGAGCTGGCATCTCACTCTCTTTGAATCTTCTTTATCATGCTAAGAGGAGCAGGAAAAAGCAAAAAATTTCAGAATTGCACCTTGCAATGCGGAGAAATTACTGTTTGTGCATTTACAATATTCATTGATTTTTGCCATTGAAAAACATCATGTTATTCATATACCAGAAATGTTTGAAGCTACTGACTGAATGAAAGGAGCTGGCATCTCACTCTCTTTGAATCTTCTTTATCATGCTAAGAGGAGCAGGAAAAAGCAAAAAATTTCAGAATTGCACCTTGCAATGCGGAGAAATTACTGTTTGTGCATTTACAATATTCATTGATTTTTGCCATTGAAAAACATCCAGAAATGATTGAAGCTACTGACTGAATGAAAGGAGCTGGCATCTCACTCTCTTTGAATCTTCTTTATCATGCTAAGAGGAGCAGGAAAAATCAAAAAATTTCAGAATTGCACCTTGCAATGCGGAGAAATTACTGTTTGTGCATTTACAATATTCATTGATTTTTGCCATTGAAAAACATGTTATTCATATACCAGAAATGTTTGAAGCTACTGACTGAATGAAAGGAGCTGGCACCTCACTCTCTTTGAATCTTCTTTATCATGCTAAGAGGAGCGGGAAAAAGCAAAAAATTTCAGAATTGCACCTTGCAATGCGGAGAAATTACTGTTTGTGCATTTACAATATTCATTGATTTTTGCCATTGAAAAACGTCCAGAAATGATTGAAGGTACTGACTAAATGAAAGGAGCTGGCATCTCACTCTCTTTGAATCTTCTTTATCATGCTAAGAGGAGCAGGAAAAAGCAAAAAATTTCAGAATTGCACCTTGCAATGCGGAGAAATTACTGTTTGTGCATTTACAATATTCATTGATTTTTGCCATTGAAAAACGTCCAGAAATGATTGAAGCTACTGACTGAATGAAAGGAGCTGGCATCTCACTCTCTTTGAATCTTCTTTATCATGCTAAGAGGAGCAGGAAAAAGCAAAAAATTTCAGAATTGCACTTTGCAATACGGAGAAATTACAGTTTGTGCATTTACAATATTCATTGATTTTTGCCATTGAAAAACATCCAGAAATGATTGAAGCTACTGACTGAATGAAAGGAGCTGGCATCTCACTCTCTTTGAATCTTCTTTATCATACTAAGAGGAGCAGGAAAAAGCAAAAAATTTCAGACTTGCACCTTGCAATGCGGAGAAATTACTGTTTGTGCATTTACAATATTCATTGATTTTTGCCATTGAAAAACATCATGTTATTCATATACCAGGAATGTGTGAAGCTACTGACTGAATGAAAGGAGCTGGCATCTCACTCTCTTTGAATCTTCTTTATCATGCTAAGAGGAGCAGGAAAAAGCAAAAAATTTCAGAATTGCACCTTGCAATGCGGAGAAATTACTGTTTGTGCATTTACAATATTCATTGATTTTTGCCATTGAAAAACGTCCAGAAATGATTGAAGCTACTGACTGAATGAAAGGAGCTGGCATCTCACTCTCTTTGAATCTTGTTTATCATGCTAAGAGGAGCAGGAAAAAGCAAAAAATTTCAGAATTGCACCTTGCAATGCGGAGAAATTACTGTTTGTGCATTTACAATATTCATTGATTTTTGCCATTGAAAAACGTCCAGAAATGATTGAAGCTACTGACTGAATGAAAGGAGCTGGCATCTCACTCTCTTTGAATCTTCTTTATCATGCTAAGAGGAGCAGGAAAAAGCAAAAAATTTCAGAATTGCACCTTGCAATGCGGAGAAATTACTGTTTGTGCATTTACAATATTCATTGATTTTTGCCATTGAAAAACATCATGTTATTCATATACCAGAAATGATTGAAGCTACTGACTGAATGAAAGGAGCTGGCATCTCACTCTCTTTGAATCTTCTTTATCATGCTAAGAGGAGCAGGAAAAAGTAAACAATTTCAGAATTGCACCTTGCAATGCGGAGAAATTACTGTTTGTGCATTTATAATATTCAATGATTTTTGCCATTGAAAAACGTCCAGAAATGATTGAAGCTACTGACTGAACGAAAGGAGCTGGCATCTCACTCTCTTTGAATCTTCTTTATCATGCTAAGAGGAGCAGGAAAAAGCAAAAAATTTCAGAATTGCACCTTGCAATGCGGAGAAATTACTGTTTGTGCATTTACAATATTCATTGATTTTTGCCATTGAAAAACGTCCAGAAATGATTGAAGCTACTGACTGAATGAAAGGAGCTGGCATCTCACTCTCTTTGAATCTTCTTTATCATGCTAAGAGGAGCAGGAAAAAGCAAAAAATTTCAGAATTGCACCTTGCAATGCGGAGAAATTACTGTTTGTGCATTTACAATATTCATTGATTTTTGCCATTGAAAAACATCATGTTATTCATATACCAGAAATGTTTGAAGCTACTGACTGAATGAAAGGAGCTGACATCTCACTCTCTTTGAATCTTCTTTATCATGCTAAGAGGAGCAGGAAAAAGCAAAAAATTTCAGAATTGCACCTTGCAATGCGGAGAAATTACTGTTTGTGCATTTACAATATTCATTGATTTTTGCCATTGAAAAACGTCCAGAAATGATTGAAGCTACTGACTGAATGAAAGGAGCTGGCATCTCACTCTCTTTGAATCTTCTTTATCATGCTAAGAGGAGCAGGAAAAAGCAAAAAATTTCAGAATTGCACCTTGCAATGCGGAGAAATTACTGTTTGTGCATTTACAATATTCATTGATTTTTGCCATTGAAAAACATCATGTTATTCATATACCAGAAATGTTTGAAGCTACTGACTGAATGAAAGGAGCTGGCATCTCACTCTCTTTGAATCTTCTTTATCATGCTAAGAGGAGCAGGAAAAAGCAAAAAATTTCAGAATTGCACCTTGCAATGTGGAGAAATTACTGTTTCTGCATTTACAATATTCATTGATTTTTGCCATTGAAAAACATCATGTTATTCATATACCAGAAATGTTTGAAGCTACTGACTGAATGAAAGGAGCTGGCATCTCACTCTCTTTGAATCTTCTTTATCATGCTAAGAGGAGCAGGAAAAAGCAAAAAATTTCAGAATTGCACCTTGCAATGTGGAGAAATTACTGTTTGTGCATTTACAATATTCATTGATTTTTACCATTGAAAAACGTCCAGAAATGATTGAAGCTACTGACTGAATGAAAGTAGCTGGCATCTCACTCTCTTTGAATCTTCTTTATCATGCTAAGAGGAGCAGGAAAAAGCAAAAAATTTCAGACTTGCACCTTGCAATGCGGAGAAATTACTGTTTGTGCATTTACAATATTCATTGATTTTTGCCATTGAAAAACATCATGTTATTCATATACCAGAAATGTTTGAAGCTACTGACTGAATGAAAGGAGCTGGCATCTCACTCTCTTTGAATCTTCTTTATCATGCTAAGAGGAGCAGGAAAAAGCAAAAAATTTCAGAATTGCACCTTGCAATGCGGAGAAATTACTGTTTGTGCATTTACAATATTCATTGATTTTTGCCATTGAAAAACATCATGTTATTCATATACCAGAAATGATTGAAGCTACTGACTGAATGAAAGGAGCTGGCATCTCACTCTCTTTGAATCTTCTTTATCATGCTAAGAGGAGCAGGAAAAAGTAAAAAATTTCAGAATTGCACCTTGCAATGCGGAGAAATTACTGTTTGTGCATTTATAATATTCAATGATTTTTGCCATTGAAAAACGTCCAGAAATGATTGAAGCTACTGACTGAACGAAAGGAGCTGGCATCTCACTCTCTTTGAATCTTCTTTATCATGCTAAGAGGAGCAGGAAAAAGCAAAAAATTTCAGAATTGCACCTTGCAATGCGGAGAAATTACTGTTTGTGCATTTACAATATTCATTGATTTTTGCCATTGAAAAACATCCAGAAATGATTGAAGCTACTGACTGAATGAAAGGAGCTGGCATCTCACTCTCTTTGAATCTTCTTTATCATGCTAAGAGGAGCAGGAAAAAGCAAAAAATTTCAGAATTGCACCTTGCAATGCGGAGAAATTACTGTTTGTGCATTTACAATATTCATTGATTTTTGCCATTGAAAAACATCATGTTATTCATATACCAGAAATGTTTGAAGCTACTGACTGAATGAAAGGAGCTGACATCTCACTCTCTTTGAATCTTCTTTATCATGCTAAGAGGAGCAGGAAAAAGCAAAAAATTTCAGAATTGCACCTTGCAATGCGGAGAAATTACTGTTTGTGCATTTACAATATTCATTGATTTTTGCCATTGAAAAACGTCCAGAAATGATTGAAGCTACTGACTGAATGAAACAAGCTGGCATCTCACTCTCTTTGAATCTTCTTTATCATGCTAAGAGGAGCAGGAAAAAGCAAAAAATTTCAGAATTGCACCTTGCAATGCGGAGAAATTACTGTTTGTGCATTTACAATATTCATTGATTTTTGCCATTGAAAAACATCCAGAAATGATTGAAGCTACTGACTGAATGAAAGGAGCTGGCATCTCACTCTCTTTGAATCTTCTTTATCATGCTAAGAGGAGCAGGAAAAAGCAAAAAATTTCAGAATTGCACCTTGCAATGCGGAGAAATTACTGTTTGTGCATTTACAATATTCATTGATTTTTGCCATTGAAAAACATCATGTTATTCATATACCAGAAATGTTTGAAGCTACTGACTGAATGAAAGGAGCTGACATCTCACTCTCTTTGAATCTTCTTTATCATGCTAAGAGGAGCAGGAAAAAGCAAAAAATTTCAGAATTGCACCTTGCAATGCGGAGAAATTACTGTTTGTGCATTTACAATATTCATTGATTTTTGCCATTGAAAAACATCATGTTATTCATATACCAGAAATGTTTGAAGCTACTGACTGAATGAAAGGAGCTGGCATCTCACTCTCTTTGAATCTTCTTTATCATGCTAAGAGGAGCAGGAAAAAGCAAAAAATTTCAGAATTGCACCTTGCAATGTGGAGAAATTACTGTTTGTGCATTTACAATATTCATTGATTTTTACCATTGAAAAACGTCCAGAAATGATTGAAGCTACTGACTGAATGAAAGTAGCTGGCATCTCACTCTCTTTGAATCTTCTTTATCATGCTAAGAGGAGCAGGAAAAAGCAAAAAATCTCAGACTTGCACCTTGCAATGCGGAGAAATTACTGTTTGTGCATTTACAATATTCATTGATTTTTGCCATTGAAAAACATCATGTTATTCATATACCAGAAATGTTTGAAGCTACTGACTGAATGAAAGGAGCTGGCATCTCACTCTCTTTGAATCTTCTTTATCATGCTAAGAGGAGCAGGAAAAAGCAAAAAATTTCAGAATTGCACCTTGCAATGCGGAGAAATTACTGTTTGTGCATTTACAATATTCATTGATTTTTGCCATTGAAAAACATCATGTTATTCATATACCAGAAATGTTTGAAGCTACTGACTGAATGAAAGGAGCTGGCATGTCACTCTCTTTGAATCTTCTTTATCATGCTAAGAGGAGCAGGAAAAAGCAAAAAATTTCAGAATTGCACCTTGCAATGCGGAGAAATTACTGTTTGTGCATTTACAATATTCATTGATTTTTGCCATTGAAAAACATCCAGAAATGATTGAAGCTACTGACTGAATGAAAGGAGCTGGCATCTCACTCTCTTTGAATCTTCTTTATCATGCTAAGAGGAGCAGGAAAAATCAAAAAATTTCAGAATTGCACCTTGCAATGCGGAGAAATTACTGTTTGTGCATTTACAATATTCATTGATTTTTGCCATTGAAAAACATGTTATTCATATACCAGAAATGTTTGAAGCTACTGACTGAATGAAAGGAGCTGGCACCTCACTCTCTTTGAATCTTCTTTATCATGCTAAGAGGAGCGGGAAAAAGCAAAAAATTTCAGAATTGCACCTTGCAATGCGGAGAAATTACTGTTTGTGCATTTACAATATTCATTGATTTTTGCCATTGAAAAACGTCCAGAAATGATTGAAGGTACTGACTAAATGAAAGGAACTGGCATCTCACTCTCTTTGAATCTTCTTTATCATGCTAAGAGGAGCAGGAAAAAGCAAAAAATTTCAGAATTGCACCTTGCAATGCGGAGAAATTACTGTTTGTGCATTTACAATATTCATTGATTTTTGCCATTGAAAAACGTCCAGAAATGATTGAAGCTACTGACTGAATGAAAGGAGCTGGCATCTCACTCTCTTTGAATCTTCTTTATCATGCTAAGAGGAGCAGGAAAAAGCAAAAAATTTCAGAATTGCACTTTGCAATACGGAGAAATTACAGTTTGTGCATTGACAATATTCATTGATTTTTGCCATTGAAAAACATCCAGAAATGATTGAAGCTACTGACTGAATGAAAGGAGCTGGCATCTCACTCTCTTTGAATCTTCTTTATCATACTAAGAGGAGCAGGAAAAAGCAAAAAATTTCAGACTTGCACCTTGCAATGCGGAGAACTTACTGTTTGTGCATTTACAATATTCATTGATTTTTGCCATTGAAAAACATGTTATTCATATACCAGAAATGTTTGAAGCTACTGACTGAATGAAAGGAGCTGGCACCTCACTCTCTTTGAATCTTCTTTATCATGCTAAGAGGAGCGGGAAAAAGCAAAAAATTTCAGAATTGCACCTTGCAATGCGGAGAAATTACTGTTTGTGCATTTACAATATTCATTGATTTTTGCCATTGAAAAACGTCCAGAAATGATTGAAGGTACTGACTAAATGAAAGGAACTGGCATCTCACTCTCTTTGAATCTTCTTTATCATGCTAAGAGGAGCAGGAAAAAGCAAAAAATTTCAGAATTGCACCTTGCAATGCGGAGAAATTACTGTTTGTGCATTTACAATATTCATTGATTTTTGCCATTGAAAAACGTCCAGAAATGATTGAAGCTACTGACTGAATGAAAGGAGCTGGCATCTCACTCTCTTTGAATCTTCTTTATCATGCTAAGAGGAGCAGGAAAAAGCAAAAAATTTCAGAATTGCACTTTGCAATACGGAGAAATTACAGTTTGTGCATTTACAATATTCATTGATTTTTGCCATTGAAAAACATCCAGAAATGATTGAAGCTACTGACTGAATGAAAGGAGCTGGCATCTCACTCTCTTTGAATCTTCTTTATCATACTAAGAGGAGCAGGAAAAAGCAAAAAATTTCAGACTTGCACCTTGCAATGCGGAGAAATTACTGTTTGTGCATTTACAATATTCATTGATTTTTGCCATTGAAAAACATGTTATTCATATACCAGAAATGTTTGAAGCTACTGACTGAATGAAAGGAGCTGACATCTCACTCTCTTTGAATCTTCTTTATCATGCTAAGAGGAGCAGGAAAAAGCAAAAAATTTCAGAATTGCACCTTGCAATGCGGAGAAATTACTGTTTGTGCATTTACAATATTCATTGATTTTTGCCATTGAAAAACGTCCAGAAATGATTGAAGCTACTGACTGAATGAAAGGAGCTGGCATCTCACTCTCTTTGAATCTTCTTTATCATGCTAAGAGGAGCAGGAAAAAGCAAAAAATTTCAGAATTGCACCTTGCAATGCGGAGAAATTACTGTTTGTGCATTTACAATATTCATTGATTTTTGCCATTGAAAAACATCATGTTATTCATATACCAGAAATGTTTGAAGCTACTGACTGAATGAAAGGAGCTGGCATCTCACTCTCTTTGAATCTTCTTTATCATGCTAAGAGGAGCAGGAAAAAGCAAAAAATTTCAGAATTGCACCTTGCAATGTGGAGAAATTACTGTTTCTGCATTTACAATATTCATTGATTTTTGCCATTGAAAAACATCATGTTATTCATATACCAGAAATGTTTGAAGCTACTGACTGAATGAAAGGAGCTGGCATCTCACTCTCTTTGAATCTTCTTTATCATGCTAAGAGGAGCAGGAAAAAGCAAAAAATTTCAGAATTGCACCTTGCAATGTGGAGAAATTACTGTTTGTGCATTTACAATATTCATTGATTTTTACCATTGAAAAACGTCCAGAAATGATTGAAGCTACTGACTGAATGAAAGTAGCTGGCATCTCACTCTCTTTGAATCTTCTTTATCATGCTAAGAGGAGCAGGAAAAAGCAAAAAATTTCAGACTTGCACCTTGCAATGCGGAGAAATTACTGTTTGTGCATTTACAATATTCATTGATTTTTGCCATTGAAAAACATCATGTTATTCATATACCAGAAATGTTTGAAGCTACTGACTGAATGAAAGGAGCTGGCATCTCACTCTCTTTGAATCTTCTTTATCATGCTAAGAGGAGCAGGAAAAAGCAAAAAATTTCAGAATTGCACCTTGCAATGCGGAGAAATTACTGTTTGTGCATTTACAATATTCATTGATTTTTGCCATTGAAAAACATCATGTTATTCATATACCAGAAATGATTGAAGCTACTGACTGAATGAAAGGAGCTGGCATCTCACTCTCTTTGAATCTTCTTTATCATGCTAAGAGGAGCAGGAAAAAGTAAAAAATTTCAGAATTGCACCTTGCAATGCGGAGAAATTACTGTTTGTGCATTTATAATATTCAATGATTTTTGCCATTGAAAAACGTCCAGAAATGATTGAAGCTACTGACTGAACGAAAGGAGCTGGCATCTCACTCTCTTTGAATCTTCTTTATCATGCTAAGAGGAGCAGGAAAAAGCAAAAAATTTCAGAATTGCACCTTGCAATGCGGAGAAATTACTGTTTGTGCATTTACAATATTCATTGATTTTTGCCATTGAAAAACATCCAGAAATGATTGAAGCTACTGACTGAATGAAAGGAGCTGGCATCTCACTCTCTTTGAATCTTCTTTATCATGCTAAGAGGAGCAGGAAAAAGCAAAAAATTTCAGAATTGCACCTTGCAATGCGGAGAAATTACTGTTTGTGCATTTACAATATTCATTGATTTTTGCCATTGAAAAACATCATGTTATTCATATACCAGAAATGTTTGAAGCTACTGACTGAATGAAAGGAGCTGACATCTCACTCTCTTTGAATCTTCTTTATCATGCTAAGAGGAGCAGGAAAAAGCAAAAAATTTCAGAATTGCACCTTGCAATGCGGAGAAATTACTGTTTGTGCATTTACAATATTCATTGATTTTTGCCATTGAAAAACGTCCAGAAATGATTGAAGCTACTGACTGAATGAAACAAGCTGGCATCTCACTCTCTTTGAATCTTCTTTATCATGCTAAGAGGAGCAGGAAAAAGCAAAAAATTTCAGAATTGCACCTTGCAATGCGGAGAAATTACTGTTTGTGCATTTACAATATTCATTGATTTTTGCCATTGAAAAACATCCAGAAATGATTGAAGCTACTGACTGAATGAAAGGAGCTGGCATCTCACTCTCTTTGAATCTTCTTTATCATGCTAAGAGGAGCAGGAAAAAGCAAAAAATTTCAGAATTGCACCTTGCAATGCGGAGAAATTACTGTTTGTGCATTTACAACATTCATTGATTTTTGCCATTGAAAAACATCATGTTATTCATATACCAGAAATGTTTGAAGCTACTGACTGAATGAAAGGAGCTGACATCTCACTCTCTTTGAATCTTCTTTATCATGCTAAGAGGAGCAGGAAAAAGCAAAAAATTTCAGAATTGCACCTTGCAATGCGGAGAAATTACTGTTTGTGCATTTACAATATTCATTGATTTTTGCCATTGAAAAACATCATGTTATTCATATACCAGAAATGTTTGAAGCTACTGACTGAATGAAAGGAGCTGGCATCTCACTCTCTTTGAATCTTCTTTATCATGCTAAGAGGAGCAGGAAAAAGCAAAAAATTTCAGAATTGCACCTTGCAATGTGGAGAAATTACTGTTTGTGCATTTACAATATTCATTGATTTTTACCATTGAAAAACGTCCAGAAATGATTGAAGCTACTGACTGAATGAAAGTAGCTGGCATCTCACTCTCTTTGAATCTTCTTTATCATGCTAAGAGGAGCAGGAAAAAGCAAAAAATCTCAGACTTGCACCTTGCAATGCGGAGAAATTACTGTTTGTGCATTTACAATATTCATTGATTTTTGCCATTGAAAAACATCATGTTATTCATATACCAGAAATGTTTGAAGCTACTGACTGAATGAAAGGAGCTGGCATCTCACTCTCTTTGAATCTTCTTTATCATGCTAAGAGGAGCAGGAAAAAGCAAAAAATTTCAGAATTGCACCTTGCAATGCGGAGAAATTACTGTTTGTGCATTTACAATATTCATTGATTTTTGCCATTGAAAAACATCATGTTATTCATATACCAGAAATGTTTGAAGCTACTGACTGAATGAAAGGAGCTGGCATGTCACTCTCTTTGAATCTTCTTTATCATGCTAAGAGGAGCAGGAAAAAGCAAAAAATTTCAGAATTGCACCTTGCAATGTGGAGAAATTACTGTTTGTGCATTTACAATATTCATTGATTTTTGCCATTGAAAAACATCCAGAAATGATTGAAGCTACTGACTGAATGAAAGGAGCTGGCATCTCACTCTCTTTGAATCTTCTTTATCATGCTAAGAGGAGCAGGAAAAATCAAAAAATTTCAGAATTGCACCTTGCAATGCGGAGAAATTACTGTTTGTGCATTTACAATATTCATTGATTTTTGCCATTGAAAAACATGTTATTCATATACCAGAAATGTTTGAAGCTACTGACTGAATGAAAGGAGCTGGCACCTCACTCTCTTTGAATCTTCTTTATCATGCTAAGAGGAGCGGGAAAAAGCAAAAAATTTCAGAATTGCACCTTGCAATGCGGAGAAATTACTGTTTGTGCATTTACAATATTCATTGATTTTTGCCATTGAAAAACGTCCAGAAATGATTGAAGGTACTGACTAAATGAAAGGAACTGGCATCTCACTCTCTTTGAATCTTCTTTATCATGCTAAGAGGAGCAGGAAAAAGCAAAAAATTTCAGAATTGCACCTTGCAATGCGGAGAAATTACTGTTTGTGCATTTACAATATTCATTGATTTTTGCCATTGAAAAACGTCCAGAAATGATTGAAGCTACTGACTGAATGAAAGGAGCTGGCATCTCACTCTCTTTGAATCTTCTTTATCATGCTAAGAGGAGCAGGAAAAAGCAAAAAATTTCAGAATTGCACTTTGCAATACGGAGAAATTACAGTTTGTGCATTGACAATATTCATTGATTTTTGCCATTGAAAAACATCCAGAAATGATTGAAGCTACTGACTGAATGAAAGGAGCTGGCATCTCACTCTCTTTGAATCTTCTTTATCATACTAAGAGGAGCAGGAAAAAGCAAAAAATTTCAGACTTGCACCTTGCAATGCGGAGAACTTACTGTTTGTGCATTTACAATATTCATTGATTTTTGCCATTGAAAAACATGTTATTCATATACCAGAAATGTTTGAAGCTACTGACTGAATGAAAGGAGCTGGCACCTCACTCTCTTTGAATCTTCTTTATCATGCTAAGAGGAGCGGGAAAAAGCAAAAAATTTCAGAATTGCACCTTGCAATGCGGAGAAATTACTGTTTGTGCATTTACAATATTCATTGATTTTTGCCATTGAAAAACGTCCAGAAATGATTGAAGGTACTGACTAAATGAAAGGAACTGGCATCTCACTCTCTTTGAATCTTCTTTATCATGCTAAGAGGAGCAGGAAAAAGCAAAAAATTTCAGAATTGCACCTTGCAATGCGGAGAAATTACTGTTTGTGCATTTACAATATTCATTGATTTTTGCCATTGAAAAACGTCCAGAAATGATTGAAGCTACTGACTGAATGAAAGGAGCTGGCATCTCACTCTCTTTGAATCTTCTTTATCATGCTAAGAGGAGCAGGAAAAAGCAAAAAATTTCAGAATTGCACTTTGCAATACGGAGAAATTACAGTTTGTGCATTTACAATATTCATTGATTTTTGCCATTGAAAAACATCCAGAAATGATTGAAGCTACTGACTGAATGAAAGGAGCTGGCATCTCACTCTCTTTGAATCTTCTTTATCATACTAAGAGGAGCAGGAAAAAGCAAAAAATTTCAGACTTGCACCTTGCAATGCGGAGAAATTACTGTTTGTGCATTTACAATATTCATTGATTTTTGCCATTGAAAAACATGTTATTCATATACCAGAAATGTTTGAAGCTACTGACTGAATGAAAGGAGCTGGCACCTCACTCTCTTTGAATCTTCTTTATCATGCTAAGAGGAGCAGGAAAAAGCAAAAAATTTCAGAATTGCACCTTGCAATGCGGAGAAATTACTGTTTGTGCATTTACAATATTCATTGATTTTTGCCATTGAAAAACGTCCAGAAATGATTGAAGCTACTGACTGAATGAAAGGAGCTGGCATCTCACTCTCTTTGAATCTTCTTTATCATGCTAAGAGGAGCAGGAAAAAGCAAAAAATTTCAGAATTGCACCTTGCAATGCGGAGAAATTACTGTTTGTGCATTTACAATATTCATTGATTTTTGCCATTGAAAAACGTCCAGAAATGATTGAAGCTACTGACTGAATGAAAGGAGCTGGCATCTCACTCTCTTTGAATCTTCTTTATCATGCTAAGAGGAGCAGGAAAAAGCAAAAAATTTCAGAATTGCACCTTGCAATGCGGAGAAATTACAGTTTGTGCATTTACAATATTCATTGATTTTTGCCATTGAAAAACATCCAGAAATGATTGAAGCTACTGACTGAATGAAAGGAGCTGGCATCTCACTCTCTTTGAATCTTCTTTATCATGCTAAGAGGAGCAGGAAAAAGCAAAAAATTTCAGAATTGCACCTTGCAATGCGGAGAAATTACTGTTTGTGCATTTACAATATTCATTGATTTTTGCCATTGAAAAACATCATGTTATTCATATACCAGAAATGTTTGAAGCTACTGACTCAATGAAAGGAGCTGGCATCTCACTCTCTTTGAATCTTCTTTATCATGCTAAGAGGAGCAGGAAAAAGCAAAAAATTTCAGAATTGCACCTTGCAATGTGGAGAAATTACTGTTTGTGCATTTACAATATTCATTGATTTTTACCATTGAAAAACGTCCAGAAATGATTGAAGCTACTGAGTGAATGAAAGTAGCTGGCATCTCACTCTCTTCGAATCTTCTTTATCATGCTAAGAGGAGCAGGAAAAAGCAAAAAATTTCAGACTTGCACCTTGCAATGCGGAGAAATTACTGTTTGTGCATTTACAATATTCATTGATTTTTGCCATTGAAAAACGTCCAGAAATGATTGAAGGTACTGACTGAATGAAAGGAGCTGGCATCTCACTCTCTTTGAATCTTCTTTATCATGCTAAGAGGAGCAGGAAAAAGCAAAAAATTTCAGAATTGCACCTTGCAATGCGGAGAAATTACTGTTTGTGCATTTACAATATTCATTGATTTTTGCCACTGAAAAACGTCCAGAAATGATTGAAGCTACTGACTGAATGAAAGGAGCTGGCATCTCACTCTCTTTGAATCTTCTTTATCATGCTAAGAGGAGCAGGAAAAAGCAAAAAATTTCAGAATTGCACCTTGCAATGCGGAGAAATTACAGTTTGTGCATTTACAATATTTATTGATTTTTGCCATTGAAAAACATCCAGAAATGATTGAAGCTACTGACTGAATGAAAGGAGCTGGCATCTCACTCTCTTTGAATCTTCTTTATCATGCTAAGAGGAGCAGGAAAAAGCAAAAAATTTCAGAATTGCACCTTGCAATGCGGAGAAATTACTGTTTGTGCATTTACAATATTCATTGATTTTTGCCATTGAAAAACATCATGTTATTCATATACCAGAAATGTTTGAAGCTACTGACTGAATGAAAGGAGCTGGCATCTCACTCTCTTTGAATCTTCTTTATCATGCTAAGAGGAGCAGGAAAAAGCAAAAAATTTCAGAATTGCACCTTGCAATGTGGAGAAATTACTGTTTGTGCATTTACAATATTCATTGATTTTTACCATTGAAAAACGTCCAGAAATGATTGAAGCTACTGACTGAATGAAAGTAGCTGGCATCTCACTCTCTTTGAATCTTCTTTATCATGCTAAGAGGAGCAGGAAAAAGCAAAAAATCTCAGACTTGCACCTTGCAATGCGGAGAAATTACTGTTTGTGCATTTACAATATTCATTGATTTTTGCCATTGAAAAACATCATGTTATTCATATACCAGAAATGTTTGAAGCTACTGACTGAATGAAAGGAGCTGGCATCTCACTCTCTTTGAATCTTCTTTATCATGCTAAGAGGAGCAGGAAAAAGCAAAAAATTTCAGAATTGCACCTTGCAATGCGGAGAAATTACTGTTTGTGCATTTACAATATTCATTGATTTTTGCCATTGAAAAACATCATGTTATTCATATACCAGAAATGTTTGAAGCTACTGACTGAATGAAAGGAGCTGGCATCTCACTCTCTTTGAATCTTCTTTATCATGCTAAGAGGAGCAGGAAAAAGCAAAAAATTTCAGAATTGCACCTTGCAATGCGGAGAAATTACTGTTTGTGCATTTACAATATTCATTGATTTTTGCCATTGAAAAACATCCAGAAATGATTGAAGCTACTGACTGAATGAAAGGAGCTGGCATCTCACTCTCTTTGAATCTTCTTTATCATGCTAAGAGGAGCAGGAAAAATCAAAAAATTTCAGAATTGCACCTTGCAATGCGGAGAAATTACTGTTTGTGCATTTACAATATTCATTGATTTTTGCCATTGAAAAACATGTTATTCATATACCAGAAATGTTTGAAGCTACTGACTGAATGAAAGGAGCTGGCACCTCACTCTCTTTGAATCTTCTTTATCATGCTAAGAGGAGCGGGAAAAAGCAAAAAATTTCAGAATTGCACCTTGCAATGCGGAGAAATTACTGTTTGTGCATTTACAATATTCATTGATTTTTGCCATTGAAAAACGTCCAGAAATGATTGAAGGTACTGACTAAATGAAAGGAGCTGGCATCTCACTCTCTTTGAATCTTCTTTATCATGCTAAGAGGAGCAGGAAAAAGCAAAAAATTTCAGAATTGCACCTTGCAATGCGGAGAAATTACTGTTTGTGCATTTACAATATTCATTGATTTTTGCCATTGAAAAACGTCCAGAAATGATTGAAGCTACTGACTGAATGAAAGGAGCTGGCATCTCACTCTCTTTGAATCTTCTTTATCATGCTAAGAGGAGCAGGAAAAAGCAAAAAATTTCAGAATTGCACTTTGCAATACGGAGAAATTACAGTTTGTGCATTTACAATATTCATTGATTTTTGCCATTGAAAAACATCCAGAAATGATTGAAGCTACTGACTGAATGAAAGGAGCTGGCATCTCACTCTCTTTGAATCTTCTTTATCATACTAAGAGGAGCAGGAAAAAGCAAAAAATTTCAGACTTGCACCTTGCAATGCGGAGAAATTACTGTTTGTGCATTTACAATATTCATTGATTTTTGCCATTGAAAAACGTCCAGAAATGATTGAAGCTACTGACTGAATGAAAGGAGCTGGCATCTCACTCTCTTTGAATCTTGTTTATCATGCTAAGAGGAGCAGGAAAAAGCAAAAAATTTCAGAATTGCACCTTGCAATGCGGAGAAATTACTGTTTGTGCATTTACAATATTCATTGATTTTTGCCATTGAAAAACATGTTATTCATATACCAGAAATGTGTGAAGCTACTGACTGAATGAAAGGAGCTGGCATCTCACTCTCTTTGAATCTTCTTTATCATGCTAAGAGGAGCAGGAAAAAGCAAAAAATTTCAGAATTGCACCTTGCAATGCGGAGAAATTACTGTTTGTGCATTTACAATATTCATTGATTTTTGCCATTGAAAAACGTCCAGAAATGATTGAAGCTACTGACTGAATGAAAGGAGCTGGCATCTCACTCTCTTTGAATCTTGTTTATCATGCTAAGAGGAGCAGGAAAAAGCAAAAAATTTCAGAATTGCACCTTGCAATGCGGAGAAATTACTGTTTGTGCATTTACAATATTCATTGATTTTTGCCATTGAAAAACGTCCAGAAATGATTGAAGCTACTGACTGAATGAAAGGAGCTGGCATCTCACTCTCTTTGAATCTTCTTTATCATGCTAAGAGGAGCAGGAAAAAGCAAAAAATTTCAGAATTGCACCTTGCAATGCGGAGAAATTACTGTTTGTGCATTTACAATATTCATTGATTTTTGCCATTGAAAAACATCATGTTATTCATATACCAGAAATGATTGAAGCTACTGACTGAATGAAAGGAGCTGGCATCTCACTCTCTTTGAATCTTCTTTATCATGCTAAGAGGAGCAGGAAAAAGTAAAAAATTTCAGAATTGCACCTTGCAATGCGGAGAAATTACTGTTTGTGCATTTATAATATTCAATGATTTTTGCCATTGAAAAACGTCCAGAAATGATTGAAGCTACTGACTGAACGAAAGGAGCTGGCATCTCACTCTCTTTGAATCTTCTTTATCATGCTAAGAGGAGCAGGAAAAAGCAAAAAATTTCAGAATTGCACCTTGCAATGCGGAGAAATTACTGTTTGTGCATTTACAATATTCATTGATTTTTGCCATTGAAAAACGTCCAGAAATGATTGAAGCTACTGACTGAATGAAAGGAGCTGGCATCTCACTCTCTTTGAATCTTCTTTATCATGCTAAGAGGAGCAGGAAAAAGCAAAAAATTTCAGAATTGCACCTTGCAATGCGGAGAAATTACTGTTTGTGCATTTACAATATTCATTGATTTTTGCCATTGAAAAACATCATGTTATTCATATACCAGAAATGTTTGAAGCTACTGACTGAATGAAAGGAGCTGACATCTCACTCTCTTTGAATCTTCTTTATCATGCTAAGAGGAGCAGGAAAAAGCAAAAAATTTCAGAATTGCACCTTGCAATGCGGAGAAATTACTGTTTGTGCATTTACAATATTCATTGATTTTTGCCATTGAAAAACGTCCAGAAATGATTGAAGCTACTGACTGAATGAAAGGAGCTGGCATCTCACTCTCTTTGAATCTTCTTTATCATGCTAAGAGGAGCAGGAAAAAGCAAAAAATTTCAGAATTGCACCTTGCAATGCGGAGAAATTACTGTTTGTGCATTTACAATATTCATTGATTTTTGCCATTGAAAAACATCATGTTATTCATATACCAGAAATGTTTGAAGCTACTGACTGAATGAAAGGAGCTGACATCTCACTCTCTTTGAATCTTCTTTATCATGCTAAGAGGAGCAGGAAAAAGCAAAAAATTTCAGAATTGCACCTTGCAATGCGGAGAAATTACTGTTTGTGCATTTACAATATTCATTGATTTTTGCCATTGAAAAACGTCCAGAAATGATTGAAGCTACTGACTGAATGAAAGGAGCTGGCATCTCACTCTCTTTGAATCTTCTTTATCATGCTAAGAGGAGCAGGAAAAAGCAAAAAATTTCAGAATTGCACCTTGCAATGCGGAGAAATTACTGTTTGTGCATTTACAATATTCATTGATTTTTGCCATTGAAAAACATCATGTTATTCATATACCAGAAATGTTTGAAGCTACTGACTGAATGAAAGGAGCTGGCATCTCACTCTCTTTGAATCTTCTTTATCATGCTAAGAGGAGCAGGAAAAAGCAAAAAATTTCAGAATTGCACCTTGCAATGTGGAGAAATTACTGTTTGTGCATTTACAATATTCATTGATTTTTGCCATTGAAAAACATCATGTTATTCATATACCAGAAATGTTTGAAGCTACTGACTGAATGAAAGGAGCTGGCATCTCACTCTCTTTGAATCTTCTTTATCATGCTAAGAGGAGCAGGAAAAAGCAAAAAATTTCAGAATTGCACCTTGCAATGTGGAGAAATTACTGTTTGTGCATTTACAATATTCATTGATTTTTACCATTGAAAAACGTCCAGAAATGATTGAAGCTACTGACTGAATGAAAGTAGCTGGCATCTCACTCTCTTTGAATCTTCTTTATCATGCTAAGAGGAGCAGGAAAAAGCAAAAAATTTCAGACTTGCACCTTGCAATGCGGAGAAATTACTGTTTGTGCATTTACAATATTCATTGATTTTTGCCATTGAAAAACATCATGTTATTCATATACCAGAAATGATTGAAGCTACTGACTGAATGAAAGGAGCTGGCATCTCACTCTCTTTGAATCTTCTTTATCATGCTAAGAGGAGCAGGAAAAAGTAAAAAATTTCAGAATTGCACCTTGCAATGCGGAGAAATTACTGTTTGTGCATTTACAATATTCATTGATTTTTGCCATTGAAAAACATCATGTTATTCATATACCAGAAATGATTGAAGCTACTGACTGAATGAAAGGAGCTGGCATCTCACTCTCTTTGAATCTTCTTTATCATGCTAAGAGGAGCAGGAAAAAGCAAAAAATTTCAGAATTGCACCTTGCAATGCGGAGAAATTACTGTTTGTGCATTTACAATATTCATTGATTTTTGCCATTGAAAAACGTCCAGAAATGATTGAAGCTACTGACTGAATGAAATCAGCTGGCATCTCACTCTCTTTGAATCTTGTTTATCATGCTAAGAGGAGCAGGAAAAAGCAAAAAATTTCAGAATTGCACCTTGCAATGCGGAGAAATTACTGTTTGTGCATTTACAATATTCATTGATTTTTGCCATTGAAAAACGTCCAGAAATGATTGAAGCTACTGACTGAATGAAAGGAGCTGGCATCTCACTCTCTTTGAATCTTCTTTATCATGCTAAGAGGAGCAGGAAAAAGCAAAAAATTTCAGAATTGCACCTTGCAATGCGGAGAAATTACTGTTTGTGCATTTACAATATTCATTGATTTTTGCCATTGAAAAACATCATGTTATTCATATACCAGAAATGATTGAAGCTACTGACTGAATGAAAGGAGCTGGCATCTCACTCTCTTTGAATCTTCTTTATCATGCTAAGAGGAGCAGGAAAAAGTAAAAAATTTCAGAATTGCACCTTGCAATGCGGAGAAATTACTGTTTGTGCATTTATAATATTCAATGATTTTTGCCATTGAAAAACGTCCAGAAATGATTGAAGCTACTGACTGAACGAAAGGAGCTGGCATCTCACTCTCTTTGAATCTTCTTTATCATGCTAAGAGGAGCAGGAAAAAGCAAAAAATTTCAGAATTGCACCTTGCAATGCGGAGAAATTACTGTTTGTGCATTTACAATATTCATTGATTTTTGCCATTGAAAAACGTCCAGAAATGATTGAAGCTACTGACTGAATGAAAGGAGCTGGCATCTCACTCTCTTTGAATCTTCTTTATCATGCTAAGAGGAGCAGGAAAAAGCAAAAAATTTCAGAATTGCACCTTGCAATGCGGAGAAATTACTGTTTGTGCATTTACAATATTCATTGATTTTTGCCATTGAAAAACATCATGTTATTCATATACCAGAAATGTTTGAAGCTACTGACTGAATGAAAGGAGCTGACATCTCACTCTCTTTGAATCTTCTTTATCATGCTAAGAGGAGCAGGAAAAAGCAAAAAATTTCAGAATTGCACCTTGCAATGCGGAGAAATTACTGTTTGTGCATTTACAATATTCATTGATTTTTGCCATTGAAAAACGTCCAGAAATGATTGAAGCTACTGACTGAATGAAAGGAGCTGGCATCTCACTCTCTTTGAATCTTCTTTATCATGCTAAGAGGAGCAGGAAAAAGCAAAAAATTTCAGAATTGCACCTTGCAATGCGGAGAAATTACTGTTTGTGCATTTACAATATTCATTGATTTTTGCCATTGAAAAACATCATGTTATTCATATACCAGAAATGTTTGAAGCTACTGACTGAATGAAAGGAGCTGGCATCTCACTCTCTTTGAATCTTCTTTATCATGCTAAGAGGAGCAGGAAAAAGCAAAAAATTTCAGAATTGCACCTTGCAATGTGGAGAAATTACTGTTTGTGCATTTACAATATTCATTGATTTTTGCCATTGAAAAACATCATGTTATTCATATACCAGAAATGTTTGAAGCTACTGACTGAATGAAAGGAGCTGGCATCTCACTCTCTTTGAATCTTCTTTATCATGCTAAGAGGAGCAGGAAAAAGCAAAAAATTTCAGAATTGCACCTTGCAATGTGGAGAAATTACTGTTTGTGCATTTACAATATTCATTGATTTTTACCATTGAAAAACGTCCAGAAATGATTGAAGCTACTGACTGAATGAAAGTAGCTGGCATCTCACTCTCTTTGAATCTTCTTTATCATGCTAAGAGGAGCAGGAAAAAGCAAAAAATTTCAGACTTGCACCTTGCAATGCGGAGAAATTACTGTTTGTGCATTTACAATATTCATTGATTTTTGCCATTGAAAAACATCATGTTATTCATATACCAGAAATGATTGAAGCTACTGACTGAATGAAAGGAGCTGGCATCTCACTCTCTTTGAATCTTCTTTATCATGCTAAGAGGAGCAGGAAAAAGTAAAAAATTTCAGAATTGCACCTTGCAATGCGGAGAAATTACTGTTTGTGCATTTATAATATTCAATGATTTTTGCCATTGAAAAACGTCCAGAAATGATTGAAGCTACTGACTGAACGAAAGGAGCTGGCATCTCACTCTCTTTGAATCTTCTTTATCATGCTAAGAGGAGCAGGAAAAAGCAAAAAATTTCAGAATTGCACCTTGCAATGCGGAGAAATTACTGTTTGTGCATTTACAATATTCATTGATTTTTGCCATTGAAAAACATCCAGAAATGATTGAAGCTACTGACTGAATGAAAGGAGCTGGCATCTCACTCTCTTTGAATCTTCTTTATCATGCTAAGAGGAGCAGGAAAAAGCAAAAAATTTCAGAATTGCACCTTGCAATGCGGAGAAATTACTGTTTGTGCATTTACAATATTCATTGATTTTTGCCATTGAAAAACATCATGTTATTCATATACCAGAAATGTTTGAAGCTACTGACTGAATGAAAGGAGCTGACATCTCACTCTCTTTGAATCTTCTTTATCATGCTAAGAGGAGCAGGAAAAAGCAAAAAATTTCAGAATTGCACCTTGCAATGCGGAGAAATTACTGTTTGTGCATTTACAATATTCATTGATTTTTGCCATTGAAAAACGTCCAGAAATGATTGAAGCTACTGACTGAATGAAAGTAGCTGGCATCTCACTCTCTTTGAATCTTCTTTATCATGCTAAGAGGAGCAGGAAAAAGCAAAAAATTTCAGAATTGCACCTTGCAATGTGGAGAAATTACTGTTTGTGCATTTACAATATTCATTGATTTTTACCATTGAAAAACGTCCAGAAATGATTGAAGCTACTGACTGAATGAAAGTAGCTGGCATCTCACTCTCTTTGAATCTTCTTTATCATGCTAAGAGGAGCAGGAAAAAGCAAAAAATTTCAGAATTGCACCTTGCAATGCGGAGAAATTACTGTTTGTGCATTTACAATATTCATTGATTTTTGCCATTGAAAAACATGTTATTCATATACCAGAAATGTTTGAAGCTACTGACTGAATGAAAGGAGCTGGCACCTCACTCTCTTTGAATCTTCTTTATCATGCTAAGAGGAGCGGGAAAAAGCAAAAAATTTCAGAATTGCACCTTGCAATGCGGAGAAATTAGTTTGTGCATTTACAATATTCATTGATTTTTGCCATTGAAAAACGTCCAGAAATGATTGAAGGTACTGACTGAATGAAAGGAGCTGGCATCTCACTCTCTTTGAATCTTCTTTATCATGCTAAGAGGAGCAGGAAAAAGCAAAAAATTTCAGAATTGCACCTTGCAATGCGGAGAAATTACTGTTTGTGCATTTACAATATTCATTGGTTTTTGCCATTGAAAAACGTCCAGAAATGATTGAAGCTACTGACTGAACGAAAGGAGCTGGCATCTCACTCTCTTTGAATCTTCTTTATCATGCTAAGAGGAGCAGGAAAAAGCAAAAAATTTCAGAATTGCACCTTGCAATGCGGAGAAATTACTGTTTGTGCATTTACAATATTCATTGATTTTTGCCATTGAAAAACATCATGTTATTCATATACCAGAAATGTTTGAAGCTACTGACTGAATGAAAGGAGCTGACATCTCACTCTCTTTGAATCTTCTTTATCATGCTAAGAGGAGCAGGAAAAAGCAAAAAATTTCAGAATTGCACCTTGCAATGCGGAGAAATTACTGTTTGTGCATTTACAATATTCATTGATTTTTGCCATTGAAAAACGTCCAGAAATGATTGAAGCTACTGACTGAATGAAAGGAGCTGGCATCTCACTCTCTTTGAATCTTCTTTATCATGCTAAGAGGAGCAGGAAAAAGCAAAAAATTTCAGAATTGCACCTTGCAATGCGGAGAAATTACTGTTTGTGCATTTACAATATTCATTGATTTTTGCCATTGAAAAACATGTTATTCATATACCAGAAATGTTTGAAGCTACTGACTGAATGAAAGGAGCTGGCACCTCACTCTCTTTGAATCTTCTTTATCATGCTAAGAGGAGCGGGAAAAAGCAAAAAATTTCAGAATTGCACCTTGCAATGCGGAGAAATTACTGTTTGTGCATTTACAATATTCATTGATTTTTGCCATTGAAAAACGTCCAGAAATGATTGAAGGTACTGACTGAATGAAAGGAGCTGGCATCTCACTCTCTTTGAATCTTCTTTATCATGCTAAGAGGAGCAGGAAAAAGCAAAAAATTTCAGAATTGCACCTTGCAATGCGGAGAAATTACTGTTTGTGCATTTACAATATTCATTGGTTTTTGCCATTGAAAAACGTCCAGAAATGATTGAAGCTACTGACTGAATGAAAGGAGCTGGCATCTCACTCTCTTTGAATCTTCTTTATCATGCTAAGAGGAGCAGGAAAAAGCAAAAAATTTCAGAATTGCACCTTGCAATGCGGAGAAATTACAGTTTGTGCATTTACAATATTCATTGATTTTTGCCATTGAAAAACATCCAGAAATGATTGAAGCTACTGACTGAATGAAAGGAGCTGGCATCTCACTCTCTTTGAATCTTCTTTATCATGCTAAGAGGAGCAGGAAAAAGCAAAAAATTTCAGAATTGCACCTTGCAATGCGGAGAAATTACTGTTTGTGCATTTACAATATTCATTGATTTTTGCCATTGAAAAACATCATGTTATTCATATACCAGAAATGTTTGAAGCTACTGACTGAATGAAAGGAGCTGGCATCTCACTCTCTTTGAATCTTCTTTATCATGCTAAGAGGAGCAGGAAAAAGCAAAAAATTTCAGAATTGCACCTTGCAATGTGGAGAAATTACTGTTTGTGCATTTACAATATTCATTGATTTTTACCATTGAAAAACGTCCAGAAATGATTGAAGCTACTGACTGAATGAAAGTAGCTGGCATCTCACTCTCTTTGAATCTTCTTTATCATGCTAAGAGGAGCAGGAAAAAGCAAAAAATTTCAGACTTGCACCTTGCAATGCGGAGAAATTACTGTTTGTGCATTTACAATATTCATTGATTTTTGCCATTGAAAAACATCATGTTATTCATATACCAGAAATGTTTGAAGCTACTGACTGAATGAAAGGAGCTGGCATCTCACTCTCTTTGAATCTTCTTTATCATGCTAAGAGGAGCAGGAAAAAGCAAAAAATTTCAGAATTGCACCTTGCAATGCGGAGAAATTACTGTTTGTGCATTTACAATATTCATTGATTTTTGCCATTGAAAAACATCATGTTATTCATATACCAGAAATGTTTGAAGCTACTGACTGAATGAAAGGAGCTGGCATCTCACTCTCTTTGAATCTTCTTTATCATGCTAAGAGGAGCAGGAAAAAGCAAAAAATTTCAGAATTGCACCTTGCAATGCGGAGAAATTACTGTTTGTGCATTTACAATATTCATTGATTTTTGCCATTGAAAAACATCCAGAAATGATTGAAGCTACTGACTGAATGAAAGGAGCTGGCATCTCACTCTCTTTGAATCTTCTTTATCATGCTAAGAGGAGCAGGAAAAATCAAAAAATTTCAGAATTGCACCTTGCAATGCGGAGAAATTACTGTTTGTGCATTTACAATATTCATTGATTTTTGCCATTGAAAAACATGTTATTCATATACCAGAAATGTTTGAAGCTACTGACTGAATGAAAGGAGCTGGCACCTCACTCTCTTTGAATCTTCTTTATCATGCTAAGAGGAGCGGGAAAAAGCAAAAAATTTCAGAATTGCACCTTGCAATGCGGAGAAATTACTGTTTGTGCATTTACAATATTCATTGATTTTTGCCATTGAAAAACGTCCAGAAATGATTGAAGGTACTGACTAAATGAAAGGAGCTGGCATCTCACTCTCTTTGAATCTTCTTTATCATGCTAAGAGGAGCAGGAAAAAGCAAAAAATTTCAGAATTGCACCTTGCAATGCGGAGAAATTACTGTTTGTGCATTTACAATATTCATTGATTTTTGCCATTGAAAAACATGTTATTCATATACCAGAAATGTTTGAAGCTACTGACTGAATGAAAGGAGCTGGCACCTCACTCTCTTTGAATCTTCTTTATCATGCTAAGAGGAGCGGGAAAAAGCAAAAAATTTCAGAATTGCACCTTGCAATGCGGAGAAATTAGTTTGTGCATTTACAATATTCATTGATTTTTGCCATTGAAAAACGTCCAGAAATGATTGAAGGTACTGACTGAATGAAAGGAGCTGGCATCTCACTCTCTTTGAATCTTCTTTATCATGCTAAGAGGAGCAGGAAAAAGCAAAAAATTTCAGAATTGCACCTTGCAATGCGGAGAAATTACTGTTTGTGCATTTACAATATTCATTGGTTTTTGCCATTGAAAAACGTCCAGAAATGATTGAAGCTACTGACTGAACGAAAGGAGCTGGCATCTCACTCTCTTTGAATCTTCTTTATCATGCTAAGAGGAGCAGGAAAAAGCAAAAAATTTCAGAATTGCACCTTGCAATGCGGAGAAATTACTGTTTGTGCATTTACAATATTCATTGATTTTTGCCATTGAAAAACATCATGTTATTCATATACCAGAAATGTTTGAAGCTACTGACTGAATGAAAGGAGCTGACATCTCACTCTCTTTGAATCTTCTTTATCATGCTAAGAGGAGCAGGAAAAAGCAAAAAATTTCAGAATTGCACCTTGCAATGCGGAGAAATTACTGTTTGTGCATTTACAATATTCATTGATTTTTGCCATTGAAAAACGTCCAGAAATGATTGAAGCTACTGACTGAATGAAAGGAGCTGGCATCTCACTCTCTTTGAATCTTCTTTATCATGCTAAGAGGAGCAGGAAAAAGCAAAAAATTTCAGAATTGCACCTTGCAATGCGGAGAAATTACTGTTTGTGCATTTACAATATTCATTGATTTTTGCCATTGAAAAACATGTTATTCATATACCAGAAATGTTTGAAGCTACTGACTGAATGAAAGGAGCTGGCACCTCACTCTCTTTGAATCTTCTTTATCATGCTAAGAGGAGCGGGAAAAAGCAAAAAATTTCAGAATTGCACCTTGCAATGCGGAGAAATTACTGTTTGTGCATTTACAATATTCATTGATTTTTGCCATTGAAAAACGTCCAGAAATGATTGAAGGTACTGACTGAATGAAAGGAGCTGGCATCTCACTCTCTTTGAATCTTCTTTATCATGCTAAGAGGAGCAGGAAAAAGCAAAAAATTTCAGAATTGCACCTTGCAATGCGGAGAAATTACTGTTTGTGCATTTACAATATTCATTGGTTTTTGCCATTGAAAAACGTCCAGAAATGATTGAAGCTACTGACTGAATGAAAGGAGCTGGCATCTCACTCTCTTTGAATCTTCTTTATCATGCTAAGAGGAGCAGGAAAAAGCAAAAAATTTCAGAATTGCACCTTGCAATGCGGAGAAATTACAGTTTGTGCATTTACAATATTCATTGATTTTTGCCATTGAAAAACATCCAGAAATGATTGAAGCTACTGACTGAATGAAAGGAGCTGGCATCTCACTCTCTTTGAATCTTCTTTATCATGCTAAGAGGAGCAGGAAAAAGCAAAAAATTTCAGAATTGCACCTTGCAATGCGGAGAAATTACTGTTTGTGCATTTACAATATTCATTGATTTTTGCCATTGAAAAACATCATGTTATTCATA